>NW_026047073.1:225000-525000 GCF_023864275.1 Schistocerca cancellata | reverse complement strand
TGGAGTGCACATCATCTGCTAAAACGGAATATATATCAGGCGACAGCTGTAAACAGGTGCATAGCAGATTAAAGTAGCAGCACTGAAGTAAAAGGTGTCTCACCATCCATGATTGAGTAGGGACAAAGCGGGAGAGGAGCACCCCTCAAAAGATGTCAGTGGCTAAAAAGACAGAGCCCAATCTGGAGTCTAGTTAAAATTACCTCCTCCCAATGACGAGGCTGCAAGGAAGAGGTACAAGAACAGAGAAGAGGTTTAATGTCCCATAATTTATTATCCTGGAGTGCGGACCAATGTGTGTGCCATAAAAGAGCAACACAATGACATAAAATGCTCTGTAGATTGGCAAAGGGAACCATGTGAAAGTGGGCCAAGGGAGAGAGACTGCAGCCTTTGCCGCTATATCGGCTGCCTCATTTCCACGTATACCAACATACTCTGGGATCCAGAGGAATGCCACATAGATGCCCTCCAAGTAGGGCAAGTTGAGGCAGTCCTGAGTCTGGTGGACTGGAGGGTGAGTGGGATAAAGGGCTTGGAGGTTGAGAAGAGAGCTGAGAAAATCCAAGCATATAATATTCTGTATTCCTAGATGGTGAAGAATTTATTGGACAGCATGGTGAACAGCATAAAGCTCCGCAGTAAAAACTGAACACTTGTCGGGAAGCTGAAATCTAATCAGGGTGTCACCAAGAATATAGACACTCCTGACACCAAATGTGGTCTTGGAGCCGTCACTGTAAATAAATGTGGCATCCTCTATTTGTGTGCCTAGAGCAGCAAATGCCCGATGATAAACTATAGGGGGGGGGGGGGGGGGTACTATCATTGGGAAGCTGAAAAAGGTCATGGAGGAGGAAGGTCTGGGTGTGAAGCCAAGGTTGTGTTGTACTCCCATTTCTGTAGAAAGTTTTAGGAAATTGGAAGGAGAGTGAACGTAGCAGTTGACAGAAGTGGACTCCCGGTGGTGGTAGTACAGAGGAAGGGCTGCCTGCATACCCTAAATCGAAGGAGACATTGAAAAAAATGGCATAGGTCAGATCAGCAGGTATGGAAGACAAATGACAAGTGTAACGACTCAGAAGGACAGCTCGCCAAGTTGACAGCAGATGTTCAGTAGTCTCAGAGTAAAGGCTCTCCACAGGGCTAGTGTAAAAAGCTCCAGACACTAAATGCAATCCATGGTGGTGGCCAGAGTCTAGATGCCAAAGAATAGATGGCTGTGCACAGGAGTAAACTATGCTTCATAGTCCAATTTCGAATGCACTAAGGCATGATAGAGACGAAGGGGGACCACTCGGTCAACTCCCAGGAGATACCACTCAGAATATGGAGGATATGAGGGATTGCAGACAGCGATCCCAATGATATGAAGCGGCAGTTTTCTGTCAAACTTATGTCCCAAGAATTTGGCAACGTCCCCAAACGGAAGGTCAACAGGGCGTAGATGTAGGGAAGACATATAATACTCTGTACGATGCCAATAATTTACACAGAAAGTCTTACTGGGGAAAATTGGAAGTCAGTTTCGATGCTTCATGAATGGATTCGATCGAGACATCCTTGAAGATGTTGTTCAAGAAGGCTGATCCATTGAGAGCTGTAGTAAATTGCAAAAGCATTGACAAAGAGGGAGCCCAAGACATCAGGAAGAAGATAATCCATAATTGGATTTATGGCTTTGGCAAACAGTACAACACTTAGCACAGAGCCATGAGGCACCCCATTTTCTTGGAAGAAAGTGCGGGATAGAGAAGTGTTCACCTGCACCTTAAATGTGCACTCTGACATAAATTCATGGATGAAAAGGGATGGCCAACCTCGAAAGCCAGAAGAGCACAATATGCAGAGGATGCCTGTTTTTCAACAGGTATCGTAAACCCTCTGTAGATCAAAAAATATTGTTACTGTTTGGCGTTTCCTGAGAAATTCATTCATGATATAAGTGATGAGAGCAAAAAGATGGTCAATTGCAGAACAATGCTTTCAGAAATGGCATGGGGCAGGTGTTAAAAGGTTTTGGGACCCCAGCCACCAGCCTAAACGGCAATCTACCATATGCTCAAAAATCTTACATACACTACTTGTGAGAGAGATTGGGCAATAGATGGAGGGGAGATGTTTTTACTTTCAATGTTTTGGAACAGGAATGATGATAGCTTCCAGCCAACTTCTGGGAAAGGTACTGTCAACCCGAAGTCAGTTATAAAGGTGAAGGAGGTAGCACAAACTAGGTTCTGATAGGTGCAGCAACATTTGGACATGGATACCATCCAGTTCCAGAGCAGCGGGGAGGAGGAGAGTGGATGTATGAGTTCAGGCATAGAATAAAAGGCTTTGCAGCTTTCATGATTTTGAGATAAAAAGAGTTTGAAATATAAGCAAAGTATTGACACAATGAGTTAGAGATTACCACTGTGTCCACTAAGGTATCCTGCGCGACAGTTAGTCGAGAGATCCGGAACTAACTGGATGTTCCAGATAGGCGTCAGAATCTCTCATTGACCTTTTGACAGCTGCTTTCATTTCACATAATTTCTGTTTGACAGCAGGACAGAGACTACATTTAAAATGACTGTGCAAAATTCTCTGCTTTCTCAGCGACTTCCTAACATGTTTATTGAACCAAGGTGGATCCTTTCGCACTCCTATATTTTTTCTAGGCAAATATTTCTCTAGCACATGGTGGACAATACATTTAAATTCCGACCAAAGATGCTCAGTACCTTTGCGTCCTGTGGTGAATGCTTGGAGCTGATTATGAAGTTATTCATTAATGACACTTTTATTTGCTTTACCAAAAAAGAAGACTCTATGCTGTTTCTCTGGCTTTTTTTGCAACTTCCACTGAGATAAAAGCTACAACAAATTTATGGTTGTTAATACCTTCTTCTAGATTAACCTCCTCAAAAAGATCAGTTCTGTTTGTTGCCAAGGTATCTAATATGTTCCCGTCTCAAGTTGGTTTTCTAATCAACTGCTCTAGGTTTTATGTTGAGAGGGCACCTAGAATAATTTCACATGAGTCTTTGCTTCTGCCCCTGTGATAAACGTGTAATTTTCCATCAATGGACACCAGATTAAAGTCTCCACCTATAACTAATGGATAATTTGGATATTTATTTCCTATATGCTCAAGAATTTCCCTGAAATTTTCTGCAATGTTTGTTGTGGAGGCTGGTGGTCTATAAAAACATCCTAATACAATGGTCACTCCTTGCCTGATCGACAGCTTTATCCAGACTATTTCAGTCTGACTCAGTATTGATCTCAACTGCATTTAAACAGCTTTTAACTACAATGAACACACCACCTCCCATAGCATCAGTCCTATCCTTCCAAAACATTGTCCAATCTAAGTTCAAAATTTCACTGCTATTTATGTCTGGATTCACTTAGCTTTTGGTACCTAATACAATATTGGCATTTCTACTGATTATTTCAGGGAGTATCATGGGGATCTTGCTACAGACACTTAAACAATTTACTAACATTAGATTTAGCGTATTTAAATCTTTTGGAATGACCTGTTTAGGCCAACTAACAATTTTTACAGTCGGCACACCTGCATCAGTGTTATGAACTGGTAATTTTTCAGGCCAACAATTTGTTTCCCATGGGAAGGAACCAGTTCCAAAAACTCCCATGTGCATGCCACAAGTACTGTGCTATCCGTGTAGCTGATTCCTGTGTGTAGTGCACCCCTGATCGATCAAGGGGTGTCCTAAAATCTTTCACCCCATAGCGTAGGTCAAGGAATCTACAAAAATTTTCATCACTGAGGCGACGTAGCCTCCGGTTCGATTCTCTACTCTACTCCAAACCAGAGGACCTGAGTCCCCCCTGGGTACAACGCTGCAAATCGTCAGCTCGGCTTCCACTCTTCGAAAGATGGAGGGCTCCTTTGCCAATTTAGGTAGCCATCGAAAGGACCCAAGGATTTCCTCAGAACCCTGATGACTGGCACCGTTGGTGCCAACACGTGCAACAATCTGTAGGTGTCTGCACCTCACACACTCGATAGCCACTGGAAGAGCCTCTTCCACATTCTGGACAAGGCCCCCCTGCAAGCACATTGAGCAAATGTTGGACTTCTTCCCCACCCTAGCTGCAATGTTCCTGAGGAGCTCCACGACCAGCATAATTTTGGAGCTCCCAATAACTAACAAACCCCTATCCACCCGTGCCCGTCTGGATGTTGCCGAAGGGGTGGCCACTATCCTGGCAGAAGATGCATTCTGATCCAGCTCAGCGAAACCCCCCGCCCTCCCCACCAAGCATCAGATGGCACACTGAATCTATTAGCAAAGCGCACAGGATTTGGCAGGAGCCTGCATCCCCCGTGCAGCCTTCACCTCGAGGCAAGAGACATTGACACAACTCTTCAGGCTTTCCCGGTGATCTAATGACATCTTGGGTTGTTGGGTTTTCTGCCAGATATCAGCGTCGTACTTGCATCATATTTCAGTCACGTAGCTCGAGACCTTCATCAGGTGCGACCTGAGACTGCTCCTTGAGTGGACCTGGTCCAGTATTTATGCCTATGGCCTTCCCCCTCCACCAACGGCTGCAGGCGCTTCCTCTGTGGTCCGCGCCCATTCCCTGCGACCTGCTGGAGCGTTGCTGCTCCGTTTTCCATTCGCTGCGGTTCTAGGTGTTCCCTCTGCGGTCCGCGCCCACCAAACCCGCTCCTGGGGGTTTCATCTACGGTCTGGGGTACCAAGCGTTCCCCCTGCGGTCCGCGCCCGCTCACCACGACCTGTTGGAGCGTTGCCGCTCCGTTTTTCATCCGCTGTGGCTCTGGATGTTCCCTCTGTGGTCCGCGCTCACCAGTCCCACTTCTGGGTGTTCCATCTTCGGTCTGGTGTGCCTGGCAGTCCGTCAGGGACTCGTTTACTATCTCCATGTCTCTGGTTCTTCTGTTTGTCTAGTGTTGCAGCTGGCCCTGTTGCTCCTTTAACAATTCCAGAGCCGGATCCCAGGCTCTGCTTAGCTGGTAACCTGTGTCACGATTCATAAGATCGTCAGCCATTTTAATTTCTATCGATTCTCTTATAACACTGTCCCAAAATCTGGGTGTTTGTGCTAGAATCTTGGTATCCTCATACTTCATGGCATGATCTAGTTCTAGACAGTGTTCAGCAATGGCTGACTTAGTCACCTGTCTTAATCTAGTGTGCCTACACTACGGGAAGACAACAGCATTGTGGTACTGCCAGCAGACAAAGGGAACTCCACTGTCATCTTGCAGCGGGTGGATTATGATGAGAAAGTATGCCAACTTCTGGAGGACTCTGCATACAGAATTCTGGAGCATGACCCCATGGACAAGGTGACCAAGAAGACTAGGGCTCTCTTGCAGGAAACAGGGATGCCCAATAAGATCATCAGACAACTACGGGAAAAAGCGCCAGTGCCAGCTAGACTGTATGGTCTGCCCAAAATACACAAGGTGGGCGTGCCCCTACATAATATTGGGGCACCTACGTACACAACAGCCAAGTACTTGAAATGTCTCCTGTCTCCATATGTGGGGAAATGTATTCACCACATCCGCAACTCAGAAGATTTCCTGCAATGCCTCAAGCAACTGCACATCACAGATTCGGACATCATGGTTAGTTTTGATGTCGTATCGCTGTTCACCAGGGTCCCACTGAAGGACTCACTAGAACTGATTGCAGAGAAATTTGACGGTGCTCTGTTGGACCTGTTCAGTCATACACTGACATCCACGTATTTCCTGTACAGAAACCAATATTATGAGCAAACTGAAGGTGTAGCTATGGGCAGCCCACTGTCCCCTGTGGTTGCCAACGTGTTTATGGAGAGTTTTGAGGAGACGGCATTGGAGACAGCAACATTTAAACCCACATGCTTCTTTAGGTATGTGGATGACACCTTCGTGATCTGGCCACATGGGATGGACAGGCTCAATGAGTTTCTTGAACATCTTATGCCACCCTAATATCAAGTTCACCATGGAACTGGAGAAGAATGGCCAGCTGCCATTTCTGGATGTACTAGTCCAGAGGAAAGCAGATGGATCAATTGGCCACAGTGTGTACCGAAAACCAATACACACTGATTTATATCTGCAGGCCAGCAGTTGCCACCACCCTGCACAGATGAATGGGGTTCTGAAGACTTTGGTCCACAGTGCACGTGCCCTGTCAGACCAAGAGAATCTACCCATAGAGATAGAACGTCTCAAAACAGTTTTCTCCAAGAATGGATACACGGACAGACAAATTGAGAGGGCACTCCGACCAGCCACTATCCCACAGGTTCCTGAAGAAGACCAAGATGAAGCAAAGAAGGTGGCATATATGCCCTATGCTGGCTCTATTTCTGCCAGAATCAGTAGGATCCTCTGTAAACACAATATCAAGTGTGTTTTCTGTCCATCCAACAAGATCGGGGAACTGCTGGGGAGTGTCAAAGACGACCTGGGGTTACGAAAACCAGGGATTTACAATATACCTTGTCAATGTGGCATGTCCTACATTGGCCAGACGACAAGAACTGTGGAGATCAGGTGCAAAGAACATCACAGGCACACTAGATTAAGACAGGTGACTAAGTCAGCCATTGCTGAACACCGTCTAGAACTAGATCATGCCATGAAGTATGAGGATACCAAGATTCTAGCACAAACACCCAGATTTTGGGACAGTGTTATAAGAGAATCGATAGAAATTAAAATGGCTGACGATCTTATGAATCGTGACACAGGGTAACAGCTAAGCAGAGCCTGGGATCCGGCTCTGGAATTGTTAAAGGAGCAACGGGGCCAGCTGCAACACTACACAAACAGAAGAACCAGAGACTTGGAGATGGTAAACGAGCCCCTGACGGACTGCCAGGCGCACCAGACCGAAGATGGAACACCCAGAAGTGGGACTGGTGGGCACGGACCGCAGAGGGAATATTCAGAGCTGCAGCGGACGGAAAACAGAGCAGCAATGCTCCAGCAGGTCACAGGGAATGGGTGCGGACAACAGAGGAAGCGCCTGCAGCCGTTGGTGGAGGGGGAAGGCCATAGGCATAAATATTGAACCAGGTCCACTTGAGGAGCAGTCTCAGGTTGCACCTGATGAAGGTCTCGAGCTACGTGACCGAAATATCGTGCAAGTACAACGCTGATATCCGGCAGAACACCCGACAACCCAAGATGTCGACATTGACACAGTTCGCCACCCACACTGAAGTGAGTGAAGTGAGAGCTGGCCAGCTGGCTCAGTCGCACCTGAGGTCGGCTCAATGACACAGAACTGTGACGTTCCCCCCTGCACATCTAGTACAGCAGAGGCTGCCCAGGGCGCCCAATCCCCACCCACAGCATGAGGTGGCACTACAGACCCTGTTGACTGTGGCCACGAGGTCCACAAAAATGTCGGCTCACTCGTGCTATCAGTCTGTGAAGTCCAATGCAGAGAAACAGTTGGCAGTGCGTACTACCGACACGGGGGCCGGCTGGGCCGAGGCATCACGTGGTGACACAGTCGAAGAGGATCTTCGAGTCAGCAAAGGAGAAGACCGCACACCTCTGTTGGACTACTTCGAGCCTCACCAGTTAGCAGAGGAAACCTCGAGTGGTATTTGGCTGGAGAGAAAAGGAAGTTCTGACGTGAGTTCTCCTCCCAACATTTCCGGTCTGCCAGTTGTGTAGCCAGCAGCTTTGACTCTCGAGGTGAGAATCTGATGGCACGTCGCACAGCCGGACGGGGTGACGGTAATGTTACCTCAACACTGGGCAATTTCACAACCTCAGACTGTATTTGAGGTCGCACGTCTGCATGGCCATGTCCTTTGTGGACAAGGGATAACGAGAACAGAACTAAAAGTGCCAGATGGGAGAACGCAGGGTTTGTGACTAACCAATAACTTGAGCCATTGCATTTGTCTGCCTCCTTCTCCCCTCTGTATTAATCAGCCCCGTGTTCATCCCTAACATTTGGCTGGGTGTCAGAAAGATGTTCTGGTGTCGTTGAAATGATGACACTGATAGCAGTGCATCAGTTTTGGAATGCACAGTCAGACTGTAATAAATTCATAGCCTGCCCTGATCTCAGACTGAAGCACCACTCTATCAAAGGTGAGAATAATAGTGCTTGAGGGCACTGAGGAGGAATCTACCTTTATCCTCATCTGACGGACGGGAATGACACCCTGATCAGAGAGGTAAGATCGGATTTTGACCTCGATCGGACCGTCGAGCGGCCTAGTATAAATAACACCGCGGGAAGAATTCGGAGTTCCGTGGGCCTCGACACGAACTGGATAGCCGCGGAAAAGTGAGGCAGTGAGCAATTGTCGTGCTCGAAAATCAGAAGTAGTCTACAAAAGCCAAGCACCATTCTGTAAATGATAGCAGGATTTTACAGGGCCGGTTAATGGCATCGACACCTTTCTGAATAATACGTGGATTTGTCATTGCAGATGCCCAACACTCTTCAGTACGTGAGACCACGAGGAACCGTGTTGCAGCTGGAAGGGTCTTTGAATCTTTAGTCTCATTCCGTTTATGTTCTGTAGACGTTGATTTTGAAGACGATTGGCTCACTGCCAGAGAATCACCACGATTGCCAGCATCTCCGTTTGTGCACTCATCCCGACTGTGGGACCACTTCAGGAGGGGGTGCACCCCCCAGGGTGACTGTTCACTCCTCATGTCACACCTCCCAAACACCTGACAGATGGATCAATTGGCAATTTGGAAGGTAGCTGTTCAGGCAATCACACCTGTCTGGGCCCGATCTGTACCCGGTGGTACGTGCGAACCCTACCAGTCGACCTGGGGCTGGGAATTATGCGTTACCCAGTCACCTGTATTGTGTAAGATGTGGGGGCCAGCCTTCAGGAGCACACAGGGAGGAGGAAGATGAAAAAGTGTGACCTCAAACGCCAAAGCGGAGAAACGGGAAGAGAAGGGGGGAGGATAATCAGGTGGTAGCTGTCGAGGGAAGTTGAGTTCTCCCGAGCTTAAGGACAGGAATAACTATACCGTCTGGCCATTGTGATGGGAAAGCACCTGTGAGCCAAACCCTGAGGAGATGTTGCCTCTGGGGAACAACCACGTCACGGATCTTCTAACTGTGGATGGAATCCAAGTCTTGGGGTTGTGTCTCTTTAAGAGGTAAGAGCCTGAAAGAATTCTCGTTCATTAGTGGGTTCATTATAGGGCTCAGCATGGTGTGGGTTGAAACAGATGAGGGTCTGTTAAACATGGCATTTCTGCTGGAGAAATGTAACAGGATAGGAAGAGGACGTCGATGCCACTGTGAAGTGCGTCGCGAGGTGTTCTGTGAGGACCGATTGATCATTCCACAGAGCACCTTGGAGGTTAAGACCCTGGAGAGTTGGCTGACACTGGCAGCTCAGAAGGCTACGGAGCACAGACAAAAGCCACAACGGAGAGAGGTATGTCCCCAGGGAAGAAACAAAGTGCTCCCAACATTCCTTTTTACTCTGCTTGATAAGGTAATGAGCTCTGTTGTGAAGGCTATGAGAAGGAAAGATGAAAACCGACCAAAATTGGCACAATACATTTTTAGGACAAGGGATGGATATCAATTTCATTGACAGTGATAAAGGAATTTATGAGCAAGTTATTGCTTGTTGCAATGAACGAAGAAATAACGTATGATAAGCTACCAACAGTTATTTCGACTCTTTGTAATTAATGGAAAAAATCATCCACTATCAGTTTCTTGTTAGTATTTGGCAACTGTTAGTGGCTGTAGGTGTCATATAAATTGGTTTACCATTATTGGTTTGTCATGGTTTTTGTACTAACAAGGGGAGGCCGCCAATTGTGAAATACAGATTCGATTCATACTGCGCATAATAAAAGCTCATGGCCAGAGGTGTCATGTGGCAAAGGACCAGGTTGCACTTCCCAGCCATTGTCGAGAAAATCGACAGTTAAAAGAAACCATTGCGGTGAAATACTCTCTATGATTAATAATTTTCTACAGCATCGTGGCGCAGCGGTAAGTGCTCGGGTTCGTAATCCAAAGGTCGCTGGATCGAATCTCGCGCCATGCAACTTTTTTTTTATTATTTCTTTTTACACACACACACACACATACACACACACACACACACACACACAACACACTCAAAAACCAATGATTGCTTCATCAGGATAGAGGGAAGGAGAGGGAAAGCTTCATCAGGATAGAGGGAAGGAGAGAGAAAGACGAAAGGATGTGGGTTTTAAGGGAGAGGGTAAGGAGTCATTCCAATCCCGAGAGCAGAAAGACTTACCTTAGGGGGAAGAAAGGACAGGTATACACTTGCGTGCGCGCGCGCACACACACACACACACACACACACACACACACACACACACACACACACACACACACACATATATACAGACACAAGCAGACATTTGTTTAGTAAAGGCAAAGAGTTTGGGCAGAGATGTCAGTCGAGGTGGAGGAACAGAGGCAAAGATGTTGTTGAACGACAGGTGAGGTATGAGCGGCAGCAACTTTAAATTAGCAGGGGTTGAGGCCTGACAGGTAACGGGAAGAGAGGATATACTGAAGGGCAAGTTCCCATCTCCGGAGTTCTGACAGGTGGTGTTAGTGGGAAGTATCCAGATAACCCGGACGCTGTAACACTGTGCGAAGATGTGCTGGCCTTGCACCAAGGCATGTTTAGCCACAGGGTGATCCTCATTACCAACAAACACTGTCTGCCTGTGTCCATTCATGCAAATGGACAGTTTGTTGCTGGTCATTCCCACATAGAAAGTTTCACAGTGTAGGCAGGTCAGTTGGTAAATCACGTGGGTGTTTTCACATGTGGCTTTGCCTTTGATTGTGTACACCTTCCAGGTTACAGGACTGGAGTAGGTGGTGGTGGGAGAGTGCATGGGACAGGTTTTACACCGGGTGTGGTTACAAGGATAGGAGTCAGAGGGTAGGGAAGGTGGTTTGGGGATTTCATAGGGATGAACCAAGAGGTTGCGAAGGTTAGGTGGACGGCCGAAAGACATTCTTGGTGGAGTGGGGAGGATTTCATGAAGAATGGATCTCATTTCAGGGCAGGATTTGAGGAAGTCATATCCCTGCTGGAGAGCCACATTCAGAGTCTGATCCAGTCCTGGAATATATCCTGTCACAAGTGGGGCACTTTTGGGGTTCTTCTGTGGGAGGTTCTGGGTTTGAGGGGATGAGGAAGTGGCCCTGGTAATTTGCTTCTGAACCAGGTCAGGAGGGTAGTTGTGGGATGCAAAAGCTGTTTTCAGGTTGTTGGTGTAATGGCAATCAGTTGCAACAATTATGCATATAATAAGTTGTTGAAAGTCGTTTGTCGTGGAAAAATAATACTTGAAATAAAACACAATATCACAAATAATATTAAAGTGGATACAATTTATTGAAAAGTTCAGTATACACTCGCACATAATTAACAATTAGTGACCAGAAGTAGCTGGAGTATCGCACGAACCTGAGTGATAGTTATCATAGAAACATGGAAAGCACATCTGATAAATGATACATTTTTACAAGAACAATTTTTTTTTTAAATTATCTGTTGGGGAACACACCTGATTGACATTATGAAAAACTGTTCTATCGTTCGTCAGGTTTGATGCCTACCATGCGTATCATATCATATCGGAAAAAATCGGAGTAGACAATTGGTGGTGGACGATGGATTGGATTTTTATACAATCGTCTCTGGAGTTGATGTCACAGTTTTGCTCGATTAAAAAAGCACAATTTTGAAGGCACTTGATAAAATTTTTTATCTGTCGGTAAAAATACACGTCACACGGTTGGACGAGAGGAGTGCACTTTGGAGGAATGACTTTTATAGTGCTTATTATCATCCTGGAACATCTCTTCATATAGTGTCGGGTTCATTTGCCCACCCCAATAGTCGATCAGAAGGAGAAATTCTTTCTTTTGTACGTATGGTTGCCAAGCATTACGCAAGAAGTCCATGAACAAACCCGTTGTTAGTTTACCGGATTTGGAGGATGTAATAACAACGTTGGTATACTTCTTGGCATACTCGTCGACTGTCTTCTGTCCTCTGGGTCCAAATGTAACTGTGGACTCTTGGAGGCACATGAAAACAAGAGGCAAGACTCACCCAGACATCGTGATTGAATATTTTTCCGTATACAAATGCGTCACATTGTTGGTGTCGTCTCGGGCTACCAGGACAGCCTTTGACCCTTTTTCGGCGAGAGTTCTGTTGAACGTGGACTGGTGCTGGCACCCTGACAAACAAAATTTAAAATATCGTTTATATAAGAAATATACGAAATGTGTGTTGTCTATCATATATCAGATTATCATATTCTATCATCATGTCATATGACATTCGTGAACAGCTCTTTACGTATCTGTTTGATCAGTATTAATTATGAAATCTTTGTCGAAGTTAGTTATCAACGTTCACGCCTGGATAAAAAATGTGTCCGCTGCGGCCAAAATTTCATCTTGGGTAGCCGTCTCTTTCCGGGACACAAATTTTGTGATTCTCCATTGCCGAGTCCCATGCTTCTTTCTAAATTCGGTGACCCATGATTTTGAAGCTTTGAAGCTGAAATCTGGGAACTGACTTGCAGCGCCCAAGGCCCACTGCTGCAGGTTTCTGGTAGTAACTTGCTGGAAGTTTTGTTGAGGTTCTACGAAGCGATCATGCACCCATTAATCGATGGTACAATATTTATCAAATTTGCTACCGCCACGTTTGATTTGCTCTTCCCACCTGTATAAATAGCACATATTTGTCAAACGAGAGCACCCCTTTTTTTGTAGAGTTTTGAGACTCTAGCCTAGATGTTCTTTGGCCAGATTGACAGCTCTAATTTTGTAATCCAGAGAAATATAGTCATACCCTTTTTTTTCTTCTCGTCTGACTCGTATTCGTCTGATGATTCTTTGGCAATTTTAACGTCTTCGTAGGCATTATTATCGTTGATTTCATTAATGTCTATCAGTTCCTCATCATGAACAAGGGTTTTTTCGGTGAGCATTTGCAGCGTATTCTGGAACATTTCTTCCCCAATTACCATGGCTTCTTTGTTGATTGAAGATGACGGTTCTGCTGCGATGCGATTACTGTTATGAAAGAGGCTTTCAAAATACACCAACACATCTTTCAATTGTTGTTTCGCCACTTCACTGTGTATAGAATCTTTTTTGATCACATCACTATCATGCGAAGGGCCCGGATCGCTCTTCAATTGTACCGCTTCCATTTTTCCGTTTGTTTAACAGGGTGTACCAAAGCTCTCACATACGCACTGATTTTCAACAATGTTATAAGTTGCGCTAGGGACCGCATCTACCTTCTTTTGAAGTTAGCAGGCAACTATGCTGTTATGCGGTGGCTCGTTTTGGCCCATTCAACATCTGTTCTTCAAGTGTAACAATGGAGTTTATATTTCATACCTGCCACAGCAAATGTGTGTTCATGGGGTCTCTATTCTAATTTGAACGTTTGACTTTCACTATAAATATTCATTTTGGAATATCCGTTAACTATGCGTGGTAAACATTATGAAGACAATTACGAACCCGAGCGCTTACCGCTGCACCATGACGTTGCAGAAAATTATTAATAGTAGAGAGTATTTCACCGCAACGGTTTCTTTTAACTGTCAATTTTCTCGACAAGCTGAGAAGTGCATCTTGGTGCTTTGCCACATTACACCTCTAGCCATGAGCTTTTATTATGTGCAGTATGAATCGAAAGTGAATTTCACAATTGGCGGCCTCTCCTTGTAAGTGCGAGAGTTTTCATTTGTTTTACTGTGGACTTCATTATGCAAACATTCGCTTACCCTATCTAACATAGATTTGATGGTTCAGTGTGTTGGTTTCAGCCACTGTGAGTTTCCTTTTTTTCTGCCATAGAGTCCAAGTGAAATATGCAGTATCAGGTTTCAGAGTTGTGTGTGGGTAACTAGTATTGAGGATTTCATTCATGTAGCACATCATTTTGAAATGCCCCTTTATCAAGAACACACATGTGAAGTCTCTCTTCAGCTGTCTCTGTGTCTAGGAGTTATGGCCTGTTCAAGTTTGAAACTACTAGGAGGTGGTCAATTCTGCTTTTTATTGCAGGTGATTCATTGTGTCCCTACTGTGTGTCATTGTGAAATTTTGTTAATGAGATGTGGATGAAGTATCAGAATGATTGGTGCTGACTTCTTCAATGCCCAGTATCCTAAGAGAAATGGTGTTTCACACAGGACAGTGTCCAAGTTACTTGACAAGCCATGCATTGATCATCCAAGAACAACCACTGATGAAGAGACGGTAACAGAAATTTTGACACCATTTGTGCATAGTGCAAGTCACAGCATGAACTGGCTGTCAGAAATATACAGGTGCCATTGGTGTGTTTGCAACACATGCAGCTTAAAACTTTGACACCAGATAAGCTACAGTCTCAGTACCAGATCTGAGGGTGACCCTGATTGGCGGGTGCAATTTGTAGAATAGGCTATTGATCAGTGTAGTAGAAACCCGAACTTCATTTGACAGGTGTTTTTCAGTGACAAAGTTAATTTTTAGTTACAAGGAGAAGAAAAGCTTTTTTACTAGTCAGATGCAAACTCCCTTTTGCATGGACCTCTTGAAAAGTGCTGGTGGTGAAAAATTGATGATTCTATGTGCGATTTGGGACAAAAATCATGGGTCCAGTGTTTGTTGGCGGAACCTTGAATGGGGTGATGTATCTTAATATGTTCCATGGTTATGTGCTTCCAACACTGATGAATCAGAGGGTGATACCCCAACCACCTTCCAATGAGACTGTGTACCTCCCCAATATGCCACTGAAGTCAGACTGATTTTGGCTAAAACAGTTTGTAGGTCACAGGATACATAGGAGGCATTTTATCAGAAGGCCACCATGGTGCCCTGGTCTCACAGCTGGACCAACAGATCTGGTGATGTGTGCAGCATGACTGGCAGGAAAGATTTGGCACAATGGTAGTCTTATTGAGCACATACTGCAATACCGGCTTTGCCAAGTGTCCCAAATTTTAACAGGTCATAACTCCTACACAAATAAAGGTTTCTTAAAACAGATTTCACATGTTTATTTCTGAGAAGGAGACAGTTCAGAATGACGTCACACATAATCCTCTCATCATCTGAAACAAGTAACTGAAATCCAGTATGGTCTCTGTCACCATAGCTGTTGTAAGTTGCACCCCAACATACAGACAACCCGTAATAAATGCCCTGTAGAATACATTGCATGTATTTGTGCTATTTTTAATTTTTTATGTTTATAAATGCACCTTAATAGTAACAATTTTTTGACATAGTATTTTTCATTACTTCATGTTCCACAGGTTTGTAATATCAGGTATTTAACTAAAAAGCATGAAAAACGAGAATGCTGTTACTATGAAAAGGTTACTTCCTGTTCTCATCAAATGGTACCAGACTTTGCAAGTCCAAGCGTCCCACAGTACCTATGAAGATAGCGATAGGGAAGGCAAATGTTCAGCTTTGGATTATTGGGAGCAATTAAGAAAGTGTGGTTCATCTGTAAAGAAGACTGCATATAGCACTCTAGTGTTACCTACACTTTAGTATTGTTCGAGGGAATGGGATTTGCACCAGGTCTGACTGAAGTAAGACATTAAAGAAATTCAGAGGCAGGGTGCTAGATTTGTTACTAGCAGGTTTCATCAGCATGCAAGTGTTACAGGGATGCTGTGGGAACTCAAATGGGAATTCCTGGAAGAAAGAAGACATGCATTTCTAAGAACATGATAGTTAAGAGAATTGGCATTTGAAGCTGACTGCAAAACTATCCGACTGCTGCCAAAAAATATTTCATGTAGGGACCACGACACAATATTTGAGTATTTAGGACAGATTTGGAGAAATATATCATTTGTTTTCCACTCTCTCTATCTTAGACTGGAACAGAAAATGGAACTACTAGAAGTGGTATAATGTACCCTCTACGAAGCACTGTGCAGTGGCTTGCTGGTATGTAGATGTACCTCCAGCCGTGCAGGTCAGATGGAGTTCTCAATCAATCTATGCTGTTTCTGCAGAAGTTTGAGGAATTAATCTTGCAAATCATGCTCACAATTTTTTTTTCTTTCAGGAAACCAAATTTAGTATCTATATCAAGCCTACCATTGTCATTTTATTCACAACTAGATCCTGATTTACTTTCTGTGATACATTCATCCACATTCGATTTCGTTTGCAAAAGCACATAAGTGAATGTCAATGTTTTAAGCCAAACCAATTAAATGAGATTATTGCATTGGATGAACACTTGGAAATTATATTTTGACAAAATTTTTTCAGAATTTACAAATTCGGAAACTTTATCAAACTACAATAGAACATATTTTTTGCTCTACACCAAAGTGTGTGCTGATATGAAACTTCCTAGCAGGTTAAAACTGTTTGATGAATTGAGTTCTGGACCTTTGACTTTTGAGGGCAAATATTCTATCAAAATTTAAAAGTTTTATATTTGGGAAAATTACATCAGTATTGTATTTGGTGGTCTGTGTTACATTATCAATCCGCAATACTCCAATAATAAGTAAGCAATATCATTTTATGAATTAATATATAAAAATCAGTTACAAGTCAAAAATATGTTGAAATACCTGCTATGCTTCAAACACAAATCTCCATTTTCAAGAAGGAAAATTATTTAAATGTTAAAGAAACTTAGTTGGCAAATATCAGCAAGGTACAAGAACACCTCCTGTTTCAATGTTCATCATCTTCCATGACTGATGACACGTGGACAAATGAGTCCATGTTTTATGCGATACATTTTAAAAAAATGTTGATTTTACTCACTTTATATCTCTGCAACTGAAGAATGAACAAGTTATCCCAAACAGCTGTAAAGTATTTTACATCACTTAAATTAGTAGATTACTTCACATTTACAAAAGCTGCACCCATAACTCAAAACAAGAAAAACAGTCGAAAATGACCAAAGCAGGTTATGGCAGATTCTATTCTACATTCCTTGGTATGATTCTAAAAATCTTTCACTTGACCAAAGCCCCAGCCAGAAAAGATTTGCTCCAGCTACAACACTCTCCACACCACTCAGGTGATGAAACATTGTGAAACCATTTTGAAAGCAGACCTAAAAATGCCAAATCTTTTTCTAAATGAACCCAAAGGCATTTAGGGTGCAAAACAGTTTTGTTATGCATTACTGTACAGGTTAAACATGAGAAAGAACACAATTTGGTTTCCATGTGAATAATTTTGAAAATTGATGTTGAAATCTGTGGTAGTGGTTGGAAAGTCAAAACTCTTAATGGTAGGAGAAGGGGGAGGATAATGATTATGATAGGACCAACAGAAAAAAATGCAGGGGAAAAGTTATTAGATTCCCAGATTTTACAAGTTGGAGTAATATTTACTGTCAGCTTGTTAATATTTATCGCATTAACCAGCTATGAGAAGTGCTTTGTAGGAACAATTACATCATATGATTACAAAGATGGCTCCATTTCATAAATATACCAGTGCACCATGGACATTCCTCACTCTTGAATTTGAAAACTGTCCACCATCTAATGGAAGGGAACCCAATAAAGAGTACTCAAAACATTAACCTGTGATCCTTACAGGGGCCCCAGTGAATGGACAGAGTTGATTGTTTCCACTGTTTATGCACCCTAATGGAGAGATTTTTAAGTGCTTCATTCCTCAAACCAAGTTTTGTAACTATCAAGTTTCAGTGTAGTTTTCTGCACTCAAATTTTCTTATTTTCTTTTGTTGCATGTAGTTTAATGTATAATAATATACACACATAATTCTTGAAAATTCATTAGATACACTAGCAGTAACAAGAAACTTTGAGTGATTGCAGCAGTGAATGCTAGAGTCAGCCAGAACTACAGTTGTGAAAGGATTGCAGATGGCATGGGTGCTTATTTCATCGGACTAAAATGCATTCCACTCCAAAGATATTTGCTCAATTTCACAGTTATCCAATGTCAACTGAAGTTACAATCAGCTTATTAAACCATTCTGTTATGAGTGGCATATTTTATAGATTATCATGGCTCACAGGGTATAATAAAATATCAAATGTGTAATGTTTTGGAAAGATTTTTGCCCAAAGTCATAACTTATGGAAAATGCATTTACCACTGACTGCAAGTGTCCGATTTGTGATGACTCTCAAAACACATGAAAACACATGAGTGTACAAAGGACAGGCAAGAAAAGTAGTCAATATAATATGATGTACTGTAATGTTGTGCATGTATCTTTAACAGTTATCTGTTAGTTTATATAACAACATGCTTATGATGGATGCCATTCCATTGCTAATATTGTGTAAGTTGCTTTACTACATGAAAATGCTTACCACATATCCTGTTTCTTTGTCTAGGCCTATGGCAGGTAAAGGAACACACTTACAGCATATTTTCTTGTATTCATAATGGTTTGTACATTCACAGGAGGAAACTTTGAATGCAATCTAATTAAAAGACTGATTTATGGGGTAGTCTCTTTTCAGATGCACAAACAGATTGCCACATACCAACATATCTTAGATTACAGGGTATGCTGCAGATTATTTAATACCTCAGCCCATATTCTGTGGGAAGGTGGTGGGCACTATCACACACTAGCCATATTTTGTAGGATAAGAGAAAGGCAAAAACAGTTTTTGTAGATACCAGTAATTAACTATTTTTTCTTTGCATGTAGCTTATTCCATAGCTTATAATTTTTGGTGATGTAATTTTTTTTTCTTCCTCTTGGGAGTCAGTGTGGTATTGACAGTGCATCCCGCTGCCCCACCCCCCAAGAAAAAAGGAGGAGCAAGAGAAAGTTGTTAAGTTAAAGAATCAATCTTGTATTCTCATTATGGTGTAAAGTGTCTGTTCAGTTATGAGGTAAAATTATATACTTTAGTTGGAGATTAAATGTGTTATCTTAAGAAAAGGAATTTTTCAGAATCAAGCAGAACTCTTAGAAATGACAATAGGCTGCACGCGTCTCTTGTGATCACCATGGATGGCAATGTGTGCTCTGCAATGTGGTGGCATTCTGCCCCCACATTTGGTATGTAGTTCTTATGGTAGGGCTTTCCATTCATCAGCATTGTCGATAATAGCTGGACAGTTGACTGTGCATGTGGATGCACTGCAGTATGTCTCCCCAACACATCCACCCATGCTACATGGGAATTAAAGCAGGGGAATGGGCAAGCTATCCCACTGGTCAAATATCTTCTCACACCTACAGCTCTTGCACCTGTGCTGTTAGATGCAGTCCTGCAGTGTCTTCCATAAAAATGAAGTCAGGGCCAAATGCACTCTTGGAAAGGCAGGTGTATAGAAGGAGTAGTGCCACAAAGATGTTGACTTGTAAGTGAACTGTGTTCAATGATTAGCAGGCAATATGCCCATGCAACATTATCACTGTCGATGCCCTAAAACCTCAACCACCAAATTGATCATGTTCAACAATGTTCCTGTATGCAATATGTGTGACCTCTTGGTGAGAGCACTAATGCATCTCACCAACATTGCCTGACATCATCATTTTGGTAGTCTAGTTGTCATGATGTAAGAGGCAAAATGTTGCAAGGGCATACTGCCTTCAAATCTTTGAACACAGTATACTGACCAGACAACACCACTGCGACACAGTACTTCTTCCCAATGTTTGGTTTTTCAGGTGTGCATTTGGCTGTGACTTCATTTTCATGGATGGCAATGCCTGACTGCACTGAACAGTGCATGTGGAGATCTTGGAATGCAAGGATATCTGACGAATGGACTATCCTGCATGTTCCCCTGACTTAGGCCCTATCAAACATGTTGGGGAGATGAGTTGCAGCATGGCCACATGCACCAATGAGCATCTAGCTATTGTTAGCTGCACTGGAGGAGAAATGGAACACTGTACACAGGAACTCTTTACCAACCTTGTGCCAAAATGGGTGCGCATTGCAGATCATGCATTGTCATTCTTGATCACACACCCTATTTAGAACCATGTTCTGTCTTTTGTAAGCCAGAGGACGTTCATAAATCATGGCCACTTCAGTATACTTATTTTCTTTGAATGAAAACATCATTTCTGTTTGTCAGTTTCTCTTTCAGTTGCCTTCTATAGAATATTGAAATACTTATTTGTATGTACAGTTTCTCTGAGATATGTTACTTGGCTGTGACAATATGCAAAAGTTGCTTTTGTCCTTAGCTTTGTGCCACAGTAAACAGCAACAGGGTCCTGGAAGCTCATAGGCCTATACATTCATATTACACTGGCTTGAAAAATATAACATGTGGCATGTGTTCTACAATCTGATGCATGTACAACATGACCACCATCGTGAGAAGTAAATGGAGATCCAGGTTCCTATTGCCATCCCCATGCTTTCAGTGACTTATTTCTCTTACTGATCCACTGCTGTTATAAATCTGCTGTATTTGTTAACATGAGGTTGTTCTCTAGACATTGCATTGCATTGTAGATCAGGCACAAGGGAGGTACCAGATTTCTTGCTGTTATTGATTTGTTAAAGATGACATTTTCCTAACAACCAGTGGGTGAACGCCAGGTAAAAGCAATGTCAAAGTTAGTCTGTCACACTCCAACATAAGCCAGCTCAAAAGAAATTCTACAAGAAAAACAGCTTCTATCAAAATTTATATTAATTCAAAGTACATGTATCACCTACTAGGTATTGTATAACACAATACTGAGTTGCTATTATTTGAAACAGTTACCACATCACTCCGTTATGAACACTTCATTAATGCAATGAAATGTTGATGTTTAGTGGAGATTATTTTACATTGGGTTTGATCCCAGCATCAAACTATGTGTGATTAAGCTTGTTAGGAACACTGATAATGTTAAAAATATTGTGTTTCATGTAATAATAATGGAATATGTTTATAACCAAGGCAGCATCTCATGTAGAAATAAAGTAGTTTTAATTATGAAAAATTTAAATTAAAGAACATGAATGTTGTGCCAGTAGGACTGATATCTTGTTAAATTTATGTACTGTAATCTTATTGCATGAAAAATTATTCATACAATAAATGTGATGTCTCATAAAGGGTGTAAAACTGAATTTTGTTATTGATAAAGATACATTCAAGCTGTTGGTTGGCTGTTCACTTTGTGCTAAATAAATATATCTGAATGAAGTAAGGAGGTCCATAGAGGAAGAATCATCCTACAGATGAAAATCAAGTGGTGCCTTGGTAATACTTGATTTGAGTGTTATGGCAAATGTGTGGAATCATGTTCCACTGATAAGATGTATCCCATGAAAACATTTTCAGAAAACAATGATAAGCCCATTCTGTATTACAAATTGATCAGTCTTCATATGCTTTCAGTATATTGAAATATAAACCTAATAATATCATCATTCCTGATAAAGCATTAGCAACACATTATTTTTGCAAAGAGTATAATTTTTCACTATAGAACAAGTTTATGAAAGATGCACACCTTCACTTGAAAAACCCAACTACTCTTTTTATTGGTAAAGAGTATACAATACGCTTTACATATTCCCATATTGAAAACATAGAGGTGATTTCAGGAACAACATTTATGAGGAAGTTGACTTCTACTCCTGTTTACTCTCAAACTGAAAGCAATACAATATTTGGATTGGGGACTGAACAAACTATAGTGTCTTGAAAGACGAGAGTGATTAAATTAGTTAAAGCTAGGAATTTGGAATAATAAAGATAGTTGAAAAGTGAAGGAGTATTGGGAGCCTGGATTTGTGTGTGTTACACTCAGTTGTGCAGTTCAGTGCTATGATACTGTGGCATTATTGGTCGGTGGAGTGCCGAGTACAGTAACACAAAGGAGAATGCCGTGTCAACAGCCAGTTCACCATACAGGAGAAGACATGACAAGAAGCAGCTCACTGCAAGCCAGGGCACCGACATCGAGGCAGTAATTGGATCAGATAGGCCAGCTGAGCAACATCAGAATATTCCAGTGACCTACTGGGAAAGAAAAACAGCAGACCAGCAAAAGAAAGCCACATTTAAGGACCGGCAGCCCGCTCATCATCATCTGTCTTGAGGTGTTTGAGTGACACAGAGCCATGTTACTTACCACCACCACCAGTTCAGAGTTGTAACTGCGATCACAATCATTGTAATAGTCACTGTCATAATGCAGGTAGTTTCCCAGGAGGTGCCAGAGTGACTCCACTGCCATAATTATCCTGCCTTAATTGTCTTCGGACACTGTCATTGGAGCCATTACTTGGGGTGCTTTGTGAAAATGCACTGTCAGCATTATCCTGGATGCTGCTGGCTTGAATACCATGACTGAGGCAGGGACAGGGACCCTGGCCCATTCACACCAGTGTCGGTGCTAGGGATTTCTGCTGAGACAGGACACTGATCTGTCCTGCCACATCCCCCAGTTGCCAGCACGCCCGAGTCCCACAGTGAGTGGTTCCAGCTGCAGCAAAAGGTCCTGGAAGGCTGGAGTGCCACTGGAAATACAGCAGATTCAAGTTATGCCAATGCAATTACAGATGCAGCAGCAGGCGCGTGTGTGAACATCCACCAGTCACCTCTGTGACCACCGAGAATATTACGAATGGAAGCAACCCTTGCCTAGAGTGCCCACAACCAATATATTGCTATTTATTAATAAATGTTGCTATTTTGACACCAGGAGACATCCATGGACACATTCCCATCATCTTCCTCACACCCAGCAGAAAAGCCAGCAGTGGAGTTCAGTGCCTGTTAAAACTGCCCAATTACACTGGTATAGATGTGGCCATTGACAAAGCACCTTACACTAAGTAACTAATAAACATATGTTTTGGAACTGCTGTGAGCATTTGCTACACAAGGAATGTTAGTTTTTGTCAAACTATACTGAAAATATTGCATCTAGGAATTACTGTAACTTAAGACACTGATTGCATTTGCTACTGTGGTACTGTGTCATAGGAGAGAGAGGCAGGCTGATTGATGAGCAAATTTACTTACATAGAAGCATTTGACATGCATAGTACTTTCTGCTGGTAATAAATATGGAAAAAAGCCATATTACTATGAAACTGTATAGTGTACATCATTTGCACAATTTCTGTAAATCAGTTTACAGCTCTTCTACAAGACTGATCAAGAGTCAGAGGGCTTAACAGATAATGCAGGTACACACTAGTTATACCTCTGGAACACTTGGGGGTACCTAAATCAGCATAATCCCCATATCAGTTCCTAGCAGAGAAACAATCAGTGATTTTAAAAAACTGTTAGGGATGCAGGTGTGGAAGGAGATATATGTAAGCACAACTCTGAAATACACACAGAAATTTATAACACACTATGTACACAAGAACATACTGTTGGGATAAAATGAATACAACTCTATGCAATGGTGTAGAAGAAACTGGATATGCAAGAGATTTTCCCATGCTTTATTCTCCTGGAAACAACATTCACCTTCCTACTCCTCAGGAAAAAAATATTATTTCCATACTTTGAACCTCTGGTGACACACATTACATTTTAAAGTGGAGGCCTTCTTGAACATATTTGCATAGACTGAGGTTTGACAAGCAATGAGAACTTCTATACAATTAATGTAGGTAGTTCACATACTTTGAAATTGTGTGGGTTGGCAACTGCAGATTTACTTTGTGAGAAATAGCATACAATGAATGGCCTGTTTTATCGTAGACATAACTAACAAGCATCTTTTATGGTAAGATAATTTTCTGAAGCTGGACATTATTGAGACCCATCTGTCTGTTTAGACTATTCACTGCAGGCAGTTTTCATGCACAGTACCTACATAACACATCAATTTGTCACCTGCATTAGAAGGATTTTACTTAGCCTATACTGCTACAAAATTTGAACAATTTATTATTATACTTATTTGTAATTGTTTCCAAGTATAATAATTTAAAAAATACTTAAAAAACCTTCTCAGACATTTCTGAGATTGAACATACAGTAATTTCAAGCCAAAAATTTATAAACTACGAGCTTTCGCTTATGGAAGAAATTGTCTGACATTCTCAACATGTAATTCACAGCCAACTATGTTTAGAGAAAATAACGACATAAAATTTATGTAAGAGAATGTTACAAAAGTACTTTTGCAATTAGAGTTACATAATGAGGACAGATTATCTGCATTAATTGCCACCAGCTAATGTCCCCACAACACAGACATATTACAAAACTGTACACTTCAATATGTAAAAGCTTCGATTTAAGTAGTAGGGTACTTTTGAAAGAATAATATGACCATACTAAAAATCATATGTGGCATGAGATGATTCTTTGTAGTCTAAAAAGGCACATCAGGCTTTTGGAATTTGGTAGGGGTCAATTGTTACTTCAAAAGCATTTTTTTAAATGGCAGGATCCTCAGCCACTGTGAAACTGTGTGTCATCAGTTTCTGACTTTTGCTAATCACAGGTCACACATTATACCAAGCTTTCTATTTCAACTGACCAAACAACTGTACATTACAAGATATTTCCAGGGGAGCCACATGGGATCAACCAAATTTAACAGTGAAGGACTAATTGCAACTGTAAGATTTCATACAGTCATAGGCTTACACCTTCTGGCACGTATGAAACTGCTATCAAGTGGTCCCTCACTTCGAACATAAAATACTGACACCTCGATTATTTGAAAGCAGTTATCATCCTTGTGTCTCCTCTACCTGCACTAGCCACCAACACAATTGTGCAACCATTTACTAATTACAATAACATGACAACAACAAAAACTGAAGACAGGCAGTGACTCATCTCTGGGTAACTGATTTGTTGTGCACAGGCACACACAAAGATTTGATGTCTCAAGATTTTTAGCTACAGATATTTTTGTAGCATGTGTGTTCTAGTGGAGATTTACACACGCACACCGAGATGGAAACATGAAGCTACCTGTTTTACGTGGCAAGAGTAGGGACAGAATCACAGGTTGCAAGAAGGCAGCACAAAATCATTGAAGCTGACTGCACCCAAGTACTGTAAAATTAATTTTTCTTTTTCTTACATCAAACCTCATAGTAGATATCTGTGGGTGTGATACATAAAAGACAACAATCTACACACTTCAAAAGATTCAGGGTGTTCTAAAGAAGGTAACACATCAGAGCAGAAGTAAAGTTACCTGAAGCAGAATGGCACTGAATGTGGAACAGTTATTACAGACCTACTGATAGTACTTCGTGGCATGCAATTAATACACTCACTGCTTAGAAGCTGCTGCCTTCACTTAGTTACAACTGCAGGACACGGTTAGGCCTAAAGCAGGAAACCTCACTAATCTAAACTCTTACAGCCCTGAACTGTTATCCTTTACAGAAACATCTTGTTTTGTACACCATAGCCAGAGTTAGAGATTTTGTTATTGGTCAGATTTATATGGAAGACTGAAACACAGCGGTGTTTATCCATGATAGCACTGCTACTGAAATGTCCCACAACTCTAACAAGGAAACACAAAATTACAGGAGTAACTCCTTTGTTGCCATAGTGCTATATCAAATCTTTATAAATGTTTTGCTACATCAAAACATAGCATTCCCCGGCATTTATGCTGACATGTACACATTTTCGCCATTGAATGTAGTGTCCACATAGATTTTTATGTTTTTTGCAAGTGTCCATATCATTTTAGTGTTGGGAATTAGTATCTTTTGATTTTCGCTATCATCTAATCAACTACTTATATGTTTTTTACTTCAGTTATTGAATTACATCAACATGGACTAATGTGGATGAATCTATCAAATCTTTGTTTGATAGAAATACTAAAATTTATGATGAAGTGTTTTGACCACTTTTCATATATAAAAAAGAAATCGTGGCCACTTACGATGGAAAATATCAACAAAGCCATGAATGTTTTAAATCTCGTATCATATAGTTTGTCCCAAGTCTGGCTAGTAGCTGGCTGCTCTAAATTTTTTGTCTGTGATATTACTGAGCTGCAAGCTTACCTGGCTACCATATCTAAGACCTGAATTATGATTCCTCATCTGACATTTCAAATGCATTCATGTAGGTTGTGGGAAACAGAACATGCTACTCTGTCCCCATTCCACAATCATGCCTTCCATCCCATCTTTATTATGTATATGTACTACCTGTACCTACTAGACCTCTATACTGAAATACATTTTTCTAGATAATAAACTGTAGCTTTTCTTTGCTGATCCCTTCAGTTCACCAGGCACACTAAAGATCTGTGTCCTTCAAGTGAATCTGGCAGCCCACGTCTCACTCCAGCTGACTTACAACCTGTGTTCAGCTTTTTGTGGCAGCACAGTGTTCCTAAACTGTGGAGCTCACCTTCAGAGCCATAGTTTGGAGGTTTCAAATTTTGACAGAGTAGGTATTTGTGGATAATTCATTTTACTCTCTTTCACAGGTGAGGAAAATAGCAATAGCCATTGATTTTCTCAGCACATTTAACCACTTCAGGATCCCCAGTGCTTAATGGATGTACACGATTAGGTTCTCCAGGCTGTCCTCTGGAATGCAATTACACCAGTTATACTGCGTAAAACAACAACAAAATAATACATTCTTGTGAAGAACATAGCATCTAACTAGTGCCTCAGGTGGGTCAAGTGCAGATTGTATTCTGATTTCTCTCCACCTTGGATTCCTGTCTTGGAGATGACACACATTGCTGGTGACATGAAACACAGACAATAAGTGTTATCATGCACCAGAAAGACATTATATTTAGAACTTCATCCCTCAGAGCAAAGGTTACTGGATATTTCTTCAACTAAACATGGTAATGTGTCAGATACTACATTGTTCTGTCCCATGACAGAAACTAATTTAAAATTTTATTACTGAAATGAACTACTTTTGCATACACTAATTTGCAATTTAAACATGGACAATAAATAGTTTGGACAAGAAGAGAATACAAGCTTTCGAAATGTGGTGCTACAGAAGAATGCTGAAGATTAGATGGGTAGATCACATAACTAATGAGGAGGTATTGAACAGAATTGGGGAGAAGAGGAGTTTGTGGCACAACTTGACAAGAAGAAGGGACTGGTTGGTATGACATGTTCTGAGACATCAAGGGATCACAAATTTAGCATTGGAGGGCAGTGTGGAGGGTAAAAATCATAGAGGGAGACCAAGAGATGAATACACCATGCTGATTCAGAAGGATGTAGGTTGAAGTAAGTACTGGGAGATAAAGAAGATTGCACAGGATAGAGTAACATGGAGAGCTGCATCAAACCAATCTCAGGACTGAAGACCACAACAACAGCAATTTGCAATTGAGAAGAAAGCTTAAAGGTTGGCAACCACAATATACTTTGGTGTAATTATCAACAAAATAGTGGTGGAATTTCCTGAAAGGGTACATAATTGTGACAACTTAGCATTCAGTGGCCGTGTAGGCCCATTAGGAAAGTGTAGTGTACAGACACTTCATCTACATCTAAAACCCTGCTTTGGAAGAGAGGAGCTCCCAACCTGGTAAATGAAGCATCAGTTGTCAAGCAAAAATCCTGGGTCATTCATATGGTGCACCAACTGTTTATTTGCTAGAGCATCTTTGTTCTTATTAAAAGTAGACTGGCATACTTCAGACCCAATCTAAGGAATCAGTCTGTGTACAAAATAATAATGTTAATTGGCTAAATCTGAAGATACTTTTAACTGCATCTGTTTGGTATACTGGGAAGTTATGAACTCATTGTATTTTTGTTTTGTCAATTAGGACATCTTGAGGCATAATAATGTGACAGAAGAAATTTTCTCTCTCTCTCTCTCTCTCTCTCTCTCTCTCTCTCTCTCTCTCTCAAATCACCCACATATCAAGTAATTCTTTGTAGTAATTCTGGGGCTAATACATCATGTGATGTTATTATAAACACACCAACACTCACGTTTAGAGTAAGTGATTTCATTCTAAATGGGTAGGTATGACATGCAAAATAAAAGCAGTGTACTTTACAGGAGCTCTGTTTAGACTTATCTGTCAGTACGACAAATTGATGGAAACGAGGTACTTGATCCTTGGATCCACTGTACTTGTTGAACTAAATTTTCTGCTCAGATTCTCACAGGATTATTATTTTATTAATTGCCCTCATGTCCAATACCAGCCTAGTGCTTCTCCTAGTCTTTCCTACAGCCAACAGGGGATTGCAGTGCTGTCTTTTTGATGGCTCACTCACTTTCCAATCCATCATTGAATGTTTCATGTGGTAGAATGTTTAGATGACACCAGTTTTTTCTTCAAGTATTGTAGACAATATTTTAATGGAATGAGCTAAATTCTGAGATTCTGATAACTTCAACAGGCTTTTCAGTATTCAAGTCAAGAATATTTTGGAATCCTGGTGTAATGGATTGATTTTCTTTATTTGATCACCTGGCAATTCTTTTCGTCACCAAGAGCAGTCTCAATGACGTACTCTACTTTATGCTCAAAATCTCTCATTTATGCACAGTATGGATCACTGCTAGGGATTGAAATTCTCATTTTCATCTTTTAGTTGACTGTAAAGAATTTTGTGATAGCTACTCAGAGTTACACAATAGTTTTTACAAAAATTGCATGAGAACAATGATAGTAGTCCTCTCCTGTAGCAAATCCCAGAAGCAGTGAACTAAAAAAATGTGTTAACAGATGTAACAGTATGCAATGTCTGATCTCTGGTGTCTCAGATCATGTAAAATATTGTTGTATGGATGATGCAATGTGTGCTGCAATCCATCAAGACATATTTGGATTTTCCAGTAGTAAATATGGAGGTACGAGTGATTAATGGAGACTGGATATATGTATACAGTGTGGGTGCCTTTAAAGTGCACTATAACATTAAGGATTAGATATCTGAATGAAGATTGTTAATTGGAATCCATATGGAAATTCACAAGAAGAAAGAAGCAGCTTTGGATTGCATCTTATCTGGTAAATACCAATAGCATTGGGCAAGCTACAATTAAGCAACTTTTGCATCCCCCCCAAAAATAATTTTTGGTACCAGTTAACTTGTACTTACCCAGCACTGCATTGTAACATACGTGTCACACCACTTGTATTTGGTTAGATGAGTAATGAACCTAAGAAGTAAAATGAAAGCGTCACAGGCCACAGAATCTATAGTGTCATGCATTTGCAATGTAATCACAGTGTCAGACCACAACACTGCCTGCGATGTCTGATGTTCCAGTCATTAGCAAGACTTCCTGCTGGAATAGCCCTACCTAAGCTAGATTCTCCACTCTGGAGGGTACCTGTGTACATACAGACAGGTTAGTGTATGTAACGGACACAGGTCTCCACTCTGCAGCACCAGAAATAGAACCTGGAGCCTGAACTCCCATGCTGCAGTCACTACAGACCCTTCTGTTAGCAGAGCTACCAAAGCTCCAGGTCACCTAGCAATACAGGGGATATACAGTGCACTGTGCAGTCCAAATGGAAAAAGCCTGTCAGTGGGAAGACAAAGAGTTAATGATTACTGAGTTTTCCCAGTTACTTTAGCACAGTGCCTTAAACATTGGCAATGTCTTTTAGTTACAGAACCTACTTCATATGAAAACAAAGGTCTACTACTGAAGGAGAGATTTTGTGCCTAACCATTGCTTCCTATAGCTGGGGCATCTTTCAAGGTTGTAAAATTTGTGCAGTAATCTTACATGCATTGAGTGTTGTGGGCACCCTTTAACTGTCGGAAACTCCTTGGGTCTTTCCTGCCAAGTAAAAGCAATACCATCATGACAATTACAGGAAATGCAGCTCCTTCTGGCAAGAGATAGCCAATTACCATATCAGGCAAATAACGTTTACAGGCGACACATCTTGCCGACCTTCACTCGTACCTCACATGCACTGAAGAGTAGTAAGTTTCCATCTGACATGCACAACTACTCTGGAGTAGTTTATCTATGGAGTTCATGGGAAATCTTCATTGCTGCACAATTTCTGATTATCATATGACATTGAGCCGTATTTGTATATTTTCAGTGATGGGAATTTCATAATCATGGAAATGAGCTAATTCTCTTGGTGATTTATTCACTGACCTGATGTGGCACTGGACAAATACACAACATGACATTGAACCACTTCTGCAGCTGCAAAGGTCTAAAACATCCTCTAGTTCATACACCCTAAGAAATCAGCATTTTGGAACTAAGTATGTTGATTGCGCTGTTAAGAATATCTCACATGAAAGAACCTAGTGGCAGTCTTTTACATTCAAGTATTACATCAACAGAGTGTCATCGGAGTTCATACATCAAGAGCTTTCATACACAACTAAAGCATTTGGCATAACACTACGATGTGTATTGTATCTGTATGTGAGCTCTCGGGAGCTGTGTACAATGTAATATAAAACTATGTTCGTATGTGATCTTGCTTTCATGTCCAGCATTACTAGATCATTATTATTCAGAACCAGGCTCCAGCCAGAACATAACGTCAGCCAAGAGGTTCACCTGGCCAGCATCTTCAGGTGATTAATCCGGCACACTAACTCGCCCAAACAGAAATTAAAGCATATGGCAACTCCTTTGTACACTATCTAGATCTACTACACTTGCACCACTCTAACTGTCCATCAGTGCTAAGCGTGACAGTGCACCGGCAGTGAAAACTTGCAGAAATCCAATACCAAACACTTATTAATACCAAACAGAACAGGGTTCCACACCCTACCTGAAGGATACCCCTGGATTTCTGTTTATAATGGACATAAGGGGTATCACCTAAGAGAGATTTGGAACCCTGTTTTGTTTGACATTAAAAACTACTGTCTTTGTTTTGGGCTTCAATTTTAAGCAAATTCAAGTTCTCACAGTTTTAAGTATCTTTTCCTCGGGGACTAGTTGCATTACAGAGTGAACTGTATGGTGTTTTACTTGTGACAATTGAAGAGAGCTGTCTTTCTCACTTTCCTTAGGAAAGTGAATAAGGAATTTGAAATGGAAGATTTAATCAGATTTTGTCATCTTTTTTGGTGCTATGATTACAAATTTTAAGAATTTCATATTTACTTAACTGCTTATCATATTTTGTTTACTTTGCAATAATTTTTCTGTTCTCACCCACAAACTGTGTTTGATGTTTACTGAAAACCACTATTCTACAAGCTGAGATCAATTTCATTCTCAGTTACTCACACTCTCTATTCCAAAAGTTTGAGCCATGCACATTATCATTAGTATGAATGATGGTATGAATGTAACATGCAATTGTACACATCTTGAAACAAAATGGAGAGAAAGTGAATTTAGGCATTTTGAAAATGGGCGTCTTCACTAGCCTGTGTCATTAATTTATAACATGGAAGTAATATCACATGTGATGGTGAATTTTGGGTTCAAGTTTAGTAAACCCAAAGGAATCACTTTCCAGTCAGATCACTATTCTCTGGAAGACAAGAAAGAAAGGAAAAAGCCAGTGAGTGCAGAAGTTATGTCACAACACACATTAACTTTTCACAGTAATCACATCCCTCCACGACCGATGCAGCAATAAAAAACACTCCTTTCCAGAAGCTCTGAATTCAGCAAATGAGAAGTTGCAGGATTTACTGGTGGCCCAACTTTGGTCAATACAAACATTCCAGGTGACCTCCAATCAGACTGACAAATTTTATGAGCTGCTCACTGAATTACAACAACCACTATAACCTGTTAACAATGATGCAGATGATGATTTACGGTTATTGCATACAGCAAATAGGAATTAATTTCTCTCCCTATAGTAGACAGATTGAGGTAACTTACAAACTTTGCACACAAGCAGACAATTCAATTCATATCCAGGAAAGGAGAATCTGCAGGTTTGTTGAACACAAAATTTCACATGAACATTTGAAAGCTGAATGTAGAGCAATATTAAAAATAAGAAAATACTGGAATCTAAGAAGTTCGTGTAACATCCTTACACCTCTCACTGAGACTTCATCATCTGACCACCCTATGTCAGTGTGCTGATTATGTAAGATAGCACTGGGCTCCAAATGTCAAATACATCCAACTGTGGGATGTAGTGTACTGTATCACATTATGTTTAGATTTAGATTTACTTTCATTCCAATTGATCTGTAGTGAGGAGGTCCTCCAGGATGTGGAGTATGTCATTAGAACAACAATACATGACAAATATTTACAACTAAATCAAATAAGCTAATGTACCATTCCACAGGTGCCAAGAGGAATGATCATTATTTTTTAATGAACACTGTATGAAAGAGTCATTTTACAAATACTAATGCACTGAATTTAAAATAAAAAAGTTTTTTATTTATTTATAAGGTAATAAACATGTAATACAACTACTATAATTCTTATTTTCAATGAACACATTACTGCACTGAAATTGTGCAGAAGTTATATTGTACTTATATACAAATCAGTTGGTTTTACTGAGAAATTCATCAATGGAGTAGAAGGAGTTGGCCACCGATAAATCCTTTAGGCTTCTCATAAACTGAATTCCATTGGTTGTTAAGCTTCTTATGGTTGCTGGCAAGTTATTGAAAATGTGTGTTCCTGAATAATGCACACCTTTTTGTACAAGACTAAGTGACTTCAAATCCTTGTGAAAATTATTCTTATTTCTAGTATTGATTCCATGAATTGGGCTGTTGGTTTGAGAAAGTGATACCTTTTTAATGACAAATTTCATTAAGGAATAAATATATTGGGAAGCAGTAGTTAGTATCCCTAGTTCCCTAAACAGGCTTCTGCAGGATGTTCTTGAGTTCACACCACATATAACTCTTACTGCACGTTTTTGTGCCTGGAAAACTTTAGCTTGGCTTAATGAATTACCCCAAAAAATGATCCCATATGACATTATGGAATGAAAGTAAGCATAGTACGCCAGCTTTTTCATTTTTATATCCCATATATCTGACAAAATTCGTATTGCAAACAGAGATTTGTTAAGACGCTTCAGCAGTTCTGTGGTGTGCTCCTCCCAGTTGAATTTATTATCAGACTCTAATCCCAAGAATTTAACACTGTCCACTTCTATCTTCTTGTCATCGTATGTTAGACATATACTCGTGGGACACTCCTTACAAGTTCTGAACTGCATGTAGTGTGTTTTTTCAAAGTTTAGTGACAAAGAATTGGCTAGGAACCAGTGATTAATGTCCACAAATATTTTATTGGCTGATCTTTCTGAGACTACACTTGATTTGCTATTTATTGCAATGTTTGTACCATCGGCAAACAAAACAAACTTGGCATCTGGTAATGTTACTGATGAAAGGTCATTGATATACACAAGAAAAAGTAAGGTCCCTAAGATGGAACCTTGTGGGACCCCTAATGTAATTGGTGTCCAGTTGGATGATGCCTGATAGCTTGATACATGTCTCTTTCCTAATATCACGCTTTGTTTCCTGCCAGAGATATAAGATTTGAACCATTTTGCAGCATTTCCTGTTACACTATGATATTCTAATTTACTTAAAAGGATATTGTGATTTACACAGTCAAACGCCTTTGGCAGTTCACAAAATATACCAGTTGTCTGAAATTTTTTGTCTAATGAGTTAAGCACATTTTCACCTTTATTGTAGATAGCCTTCTCAATATCAGAACCATTTAGAAATCCGAACTGTGACTTTGACGGTATGAGATTTGAGATAAGATGGTTATAAAGCTGATTGTACATTACTTTTTCTAAAATGTTTGAGAATGCAGGCAAAAGTGAAATTGGATGGAAATTTTATGCTATTTCTTTGTCCCCCTTCTTAAACAGTGGCTTAACATCAGCATATGTTAACCATTCAGGAAATATTCCACTGATAAACGACTGGTTACACAGATAGCTTAATATGTTACTTAACTCAGAATCACATTCTTTAATTAGCTTTGTTGATATTTCATCATACCCACTAGATGTTTTTGATTTTAAAGATTTTCTGATGGACATTAATTCTGCTGGGGTAGTGAGGGTCAAATTCATATTATGGAAGTTACTTGAAATGTCTGGTCTGAGGGATTCCATAGCAGCATCTACCAAACCTGACAACCCCATCTTTTCAGTAACAGTTATATAATGTTTGTTAAAAAGTTCTGCAACACTATACACATCTGTCACCAATGTATCATTTACTCTTAATGCTATTTGTTCCTCTTCATGTCTCGTTCTACCGGTCTCCTCCTTCACTATATCCCATATTGTCTTTATTTCGTTATCTGATATGACTATCTTTTCCTTGTAATATATTTGCTTTGACATCTGTATTACAATCATTAAACTTTTTGCAGTATTTCTTATAATGTGCTATAGCATCAACATTAGAAATGTTTCGGATTGACAGTTATAGTTTTCTTTTTGTTTTACAAGATACCCATGTTCCTCGAGTAATCCATGGCTTCTTTGTAGACTTTACTCTAACCTTGGTAAGTTTTGGGGGAAAGCAGTGTTCGAATAAGGTAAGCACTTTGTTAGCAAAAGTGTTATAGTTTTCATTCATGCCATGAGCACTATAAACATCAGTCCAGTGAATGTCTGAGGAGTGTCCTAAAATAATCAATTTTTGGCTTACTGATTACCCTCTTGAGCTCAGATTTAACAGATTTTATATCCTGTTCAGTATTAACATTTAACAGAAGGAACTGCATGTCATGATCTGAGAGGCCATTGACTATTAGTTTTGTAATATAATTTTGTTCATTGGACTTTTCTATAAAGATATTATCAATGGCTGTTTGTGAGCAAGTGGCTACCCTAGTGGGGAACTTTACAGTGGGAATCAAGTTGAATCATAGTGTTACTAACTCAAATAAGTTAGTAATGGGAGAGTCTTTAAGGAAACCTACACTGAAATCACCAGCAACCACTATTTCTTTATTTTGGTTGTTAAATGGGCCGGTACAGCTTCAAGGTGGTTTACAAACAGATTAAAGTTACCTGCAGGTGCTCTGTATAAACTTAATATTATGAAAGATTTTTTGTGAAATTCTAATTCTGTTGCACATGCTTCCATATGCTGTTCTAGGCAAAATTTATGAATGTCTATGTTCTTAAATTTATGACAGTTGCTGATGAATGTGGCAACTCCTCCTTTCTCCATTTCTGATCTACAAAAGTGAGATGCTAACCTAAACCCTGTAACACTTAAAAGTTCTATACCAGTGGTCACATGATGTTCAGAGAGGCAGATTATGTCAGCTGTGTTTGAAGATTCTAATTCATCTATGCAGATAATTAATTCATTAATTTTATTTCTCAGTCCTCAAATATTTTGATGGAATAAAGATAGCTGACATTTCACATTGACTGATTTAAAATTGGGTAGAGTTAAAATATCTGCTGACTGTTGAAAATTCTTAACCAATGGCTGTTTATGCTGATGTAATATGTTGGAATTATGTTTTTTGATTTATTTCTCAAACTGAAGGTTTGTCTCAGATCTAACCTCTCTTAATATTTGCTTTCTTTCTGTCCTCCCTACCCTAAAAAAGGGTCTTTTCTGAACCCTATAACCACTAGTATTTTACCACTCATGACAGTGCCTCCCTCCTTTAACTTTCCTTCTATTTCCTCAGCCAATTTACCCTTCCCCTTCCTGTTGAGGTGAAGGCCATGCCTAGTATAATCCCACCTACTGAGAGAATCAACAGGAACCACACCAATGTGTGACCCTGCACCCGACATGAGCAGCCGTTCCAACTACAAATGAACTCTCATGACAGAAGAGTTCAAATGAGGTCGGTCATGGCACCCAAGAACAGATACAAACTCAACACTAGTATGCTTCAATGGTGATGCAATCTTTGCCAGTTCACACTCTATACTGTACCCAGGATCTCTGTCAATACTGTTACCTGCCCCATTCACTATAGCCACAGTGTTTTCCTTAGTGAAATCTTTGCAAAGTGATCCTAAATCCTCTGTCACCTGCTGCAGACCAGCACTAGGTTTAAAAAAATTGGTGACCTGGTATTCTGATCCTAATTCATCCTGCAAAAGTTGGCCAACACCTCTTCCATGGGAACTACCTAACAACAACAGTTTCTTTCTCTTTACTGATTTCCCTACATTCTTACTTTTCAATGTGCTGCTGAAAGTTCGTTGTGCCCAGTCTACACCTGCCACTGCTTGAGGCTCATCAGCTTCTAACTGAAGCAACAGGTCAAATGTGTTTCCCACATTCACCATGAAGCTGTCAGACAAAGTTCTAGGCCTGATCCTCCTGTTGCCTGTTGCCACTTCCCACCTCTCTTTACCCTTCTCCCTCCTTAACCTGTCAAGATCTCCCCTGGCCTTGTCTAACTCAGCCTGAAGGGCGGCAATTTTCCCGTCCTGTTCTAGTATCTTCCTATCTCTACTACAAATCCTACAAAACCACTGATGAGTCTCATTTACTTCCCCGATTCCCACACCACTACAGTCACCCACATGGAAAAAAACTACAGCACATTGATCTTCAGCCGCATGTATACCATTGTTGAGACACAGTGCAGTTTCAACTGTGTAGAAGTGCAGAATACAAAATGAGAGGATTTTTTTTTATACCAGTAACGGCAGACTTGGCATTCAGAATAAATATTACTGTACTAACAAAGACCTGTTGGAGCATTTAAAAATTCACTGCCCCTGGAATTGGTCAGTTTTTAGTTTTGTCATTCCACATAATGATTGACCAACTCTAAAAAATTAAAATGCTCTCATAATCTGAAACTGCACATTAGGAAATATGCTAAAAGTTTAAATCAGAAAGAAAGAAGTATTTGATTTAGGCACTGTGAATTTGTCTTTAAGAAGTGTAACTGACAGCATGCTGCTACATGGGGTTTGTTTATCCAGTATTTGAGAATGTGACCTCTTAATGGAATCCAATTAACTTTTAGCATGTAAGTGGAAAAAGTTTAGGTAAGGTTTGCTGTTGTACTTAGAGTCAAATATTTAACACACTAACTCACTGTGAAGTGATCAAACTCATTTTAAAGTAATTGGACTATTAAAGCTGCTTCACACATGGGAGTTTGATTGTTTAATGGATCTGTAGTTTACTGTTACATTTGCAGCTTGTCATCCATGTGCTACAAAATTTCCACAAGTAAATTAGACACGTATGGAAATCCACTGTTTGTATTCAAGATATCTACATGATGACCATGCAAGCATGTTATAAATTTCTAACAAACTGTTGTCATGACATGTCCATAAAGTTGTTTGTTCGTAACAACAATATTTGTCAATATAATACAAATAGTAACATTAAGTAAGCATTAATCAAGTCAATATTCTGTCATTCATAGGTATTTATTTTTTAGTTATTGTACAACAAGTTTCAGAGCTACATCTCCACATTCACCGACTGTGTGAATGTAATGGGCATTACATTTGTTTCAATTTTTCACCTTACATCTAATGACACAATTGTATAGTTAACTTCCTTCAATTTAACATCAGCTGGGATAATGGCAGAGTGCAAAAGAGATGGAGAATTATGTCTACTAACATTACATACATCAGACCACAGAACTTTTTCTGTCTTCTGCATTGTTGAAATAGTTCCACATTTAGACTTACATTCTGAAACTCTTTTTGAAATGTTTATGACTCTACTACATACTAATAATGCATATTTAACCAGTGTTACAGTGATGTGATGTAGATTATAATTGATTTACAATTATTTCCATTCACATAACTGAAGAAATAAAATATGACATTAAAAGATTATTTGGAGAACTATACACTAACCATTGTAGTTTATGTACTAACACACTGAGCATAAATTTTACATTCTAATTTAAATACAGAGTGACTTTATACTCAGTGGTATTTGCCATTTGCTGCTTCCATTGATATATGAATGACAGAAAAGGCCAAAGACAAGCAATATCTTGGCCAAAGTGAGTGCTAAAACATAGCTTAAATTGTTAATGTAATTCTCATGGGACTAAATGTGTTAAAACTCAAGTGCTTGTTTAAAATATATTGAAAGGAAGCAAAATATAAACCACAGAAGAACCCTCCATAAGGAGAAGCAGTAATTGCAAATCAACATTAAACAGTGAACCTATGATTTCTTAAGGAATCAAACACACAAGTTTTTAAATTATTTGTAAAGCAATCAGATGTTTGCAGCAGTTTAAATTTGTTAAATATCTGAATCACAGGTAAAAATAAAAACAATTAGATAACGTTTGAACTGATGTTTGAAGTCAGTAAGTTTTCTCAGTATGAAACATTTCATGAATATAGTCTGTGTAATTTGCCAATCATGAGCAACACTGACTGAAAACACCATCATGTCCATATTACAGTCAAACTGTGTTAAACCTTTGACCTAACATTATACCTGTTAATGAGTAGATCAAAACAGGTATTTAATGTTTTACTGAATATAAAAATATATATGAAATGTTGAAATTCAAATTCGTGTTGCCCCTGGAAGCTGTTCCATAGCCACCATGCATCTGGTGCTGGGTATCATGAACCAGGTTAGTCATTTGGTAGTATTGATGGAATACTGTTTGGGCATACAATAAATACTGACCTAGATCCTTTACTGTCTCTAATTTAGGATAATGATGTACGTGCAGTTGTGAACAGTGCAGAGCAGTGGTTTCTAACCCATGGTAAGTGGACTGCAGTGTGGCAATGGGCACCAGCTACTTGAAGTCAAATATTTAACACAATAATTCATTTTTAAAGTAATCAGACTATTGAAGCTGTTTTATGCTAGGGTGTTTGATTCTTTAAGGGATCAGATCTTTACTGGTACATTTTTAACATGTGGATGATAATGTACAGAACATACATGAAGAAATTAGAGATTTATGGAAACTCCACTTCAGCGACTTGCTTGTATTTAAAATATTGATGTGATAACCATGCAATCAGGTTATTACTTTACAACAAATTGTTATGAATGAACGACTTTATGGACATCACATAACAAAAATTTTTGTGAACATGCAGTAACACAAACAAATTTAGTGAGACTTGAGTTAGTCAGCATTCTGTCATTCACAAATTGATCACTTATTTATTATTGTCAATCGAGGTTTGGAGCTACAACTCCATTTTCACGAACTGTATGGATCTAAAGAGCATTAAATCTGCTTCAGTTTTTCACCGAACACATAAAAATGCAGTTGTTACATTTAAGGAGGTGAATTATACCTCATGTGGAATAGTGGCAGAATGCAAGAGCAATGACACAATAATGCCTACTAACATTACTTGCATTTGACCACAAAACTTACGTTTTCTGCATTGGTGAAATACTTCCACATTTTTTCTTAAATTCTGAAAAGACGTTGTGACAATAGAGCACAACTAATGGTGCACATTTGACCTATTTTAAAATGATGCGATGGAAGTTGCAATGGATACACTGTTATTTTCATTCATATAATATGTAAAAATATGTAAGAAATTAAAAAAAATATTTGGATTAGTGGCATTTAACAATATTAGTTCAAGTGCTTACATATTCAGCATGAAATTTTACATGCTAATTTAGACACAGAGTAGCTCTCTCTCTCTCTCTCTCTCTCTCTCTCTCTCTCTCTCTTTGGCTATGAGTATATAGTGTTCAGACTAAGATACTCGCTGACTCCTCATAACAAATTGGGAAACAACTTACACATTTGAGGTGCCAGGCCATTGCTGGTATCTTGCACTGTATTTCTTGTAAGCAGTCTGCTTTATGGTAAGGCTGAAGTAATAGTCCATCAATACTTAATAACGTGCCATGAGTAACTACTCTGTTGAAGAGTGCCAGAGAATGCATGTGTGTAGATAGGCACCCACATTTTATTCATTACCCTGGCTATTATAATGCTGAAGGGCATGTTAGCAAAGCTGAGACACATACATTACTGCATCAAGCACGCTACTTGGCAGGTAGAGCTTCTTATCTGTCACATTTCTATCACACTGTTATGGAAGGAAGTTGCCCTATAGGCAGCTGACATCTTTTTCCCAAGTGAAGGAGAGCAGGTGTACATCTGGTTGAAACTCTTCATATTCCTCCTTGCAGGGATGCAGAACAATCTCCAGTGACAAACAGTTGTAATTCTCCAAGTAGTAGACACCAATATGAAAATGAGGATTGGTGCCGACATCAGTGAGATCTAGGATGACAGACCTTTGAATATGGTACCAATTGAGATGCTGTGTGCTGAAAGGAGATTGCCTTGGGAAGAAGTACATCAGTATCTCATACTTTCAGCAGTGTTACTCCACAGCATAGTGTACTCATATTCACTTTTGGTCTCTTCTTCACATCTGCCAGCCACAAATTACATACTTCGTTAGTCATCTCCATCCTGTTGCCCACTGTTACTGGTATTTTAGAACAGGAGCCTGCTCTGTCGCTTCTGTATTTAATCACTAGCAATCGAGGTCACTTCAGTGCTGTGCACTACTCCATCATTGATCATGTAGTATGGTGGCAAAATTCCTCATTGTGGTTTTCATTGGAAACACATACAAGCCCAACAACAGTTAATATTTGATGTGTTTTACACCATACTACTGAGTGTGCACACTTATGCAGTAGGCTCATTCTCCATTCCGCTTACTTCATGCAGACAAACATATTTAACTGTGGGCACATTTCGTTCCAAAACCAGAGGTGAGTGAGAGTGACATCATATGAACACTGGTGTCTACACATACATAATGACCTGTTCCAACATCACCAGCCCTTACTTGTAATTCGTATCTGAGGATTATTATTTTCACGAATTTGAGGACAATTTTTACATGGCCGTGTTAACAGCCTTATGTAACCCACAGCATTGAAGACCACGCTTTGTGCTGAGCAGCTGCTCCACAAGAAATGATGGCTTCACCACACCTGAACATGCCTTCCTCCCCTCTTCCATGTAATGATTAGAGAAAGAAAATGAAAGACACCCTCTGGCCTCGCAACCTAATACCATCGGGGTCGAAAAAACAAGAGCTGGCCAAGGGAGGCCGAAAGGAAAGGTGATAGTACAGTAGTCTGACAAATAAGTGGAAGCAATGTCAGGCTTAGTTAACAGCTTAATAGCTGTCAGTCATGTGGTGGAACTTTCAAAGATTGTCAAGGACCATATGACAAAAAGAAACATTGTATGATGCATTAGATATTCTCATGGATAGCAAAATTTCATGAGTGAGTAACAGCACTGTTACTCATTAAACATAAATTTACAACATACACTCACTGCTCACATGTTATCTTGTATTCCACAATGGAATTTATGTGCTTTTACACAGTCACAGTTACATGCATATATATCATAACTACAAACAGAAACTTCATTAAATAAAGGCCTGTAATATTTGAACCAATAATAATGAATGATGCTTGATCTGGTCAGAATATAAAAAATAAGTTTTTGTAATAACTCAACTGTAGGCCAATAATTTCATTATCTACCATTTACAAAATTATTTTGAAGACAGAGAATTATTTTTAAAACTCACTTTATTAGAATGCTACAGAAGAGCATCACTAACATAAACTTTTGTTTCCTTTCAAAGAGAGCATATTCCAATGACTTTAAAAACAGAAAAAGGTAATTATGATTACATAACGTAATATGAACATCTAAAAATTTCTCTGAACACAGGAAAAATAATCTATTGTGGAATCGATACGAGTACTCAAACACACCACAGATTCAGTTTCTATGAAGTACTTCGAAGAATTTATGTGAAAATTAGTGCAAGTTATTGAAAAGTAAATAAACATGAAATAATTAACGAATTTTACACAAACTGTCAAGTACACAGACTGTAACAGAGTATATACTAACATAAAAATTCATACAAAGAATTTATATATCAAATGAAAAAGTTAACTGTGAAAACTACAGCTTTTGTAGCAGTCACTTCCTCAGGAGAGGGTGGTACATTGAGAGTCATAATGAATGATGCTTTATCTGGTCAGAATATAAAAAATAAGTTTTTGTAACAACTCAACTGTAGGCCAATAATTTCATTATCTACCATTTACAAAATTATTTTGAAATACAAGCCCACAGTCTAAGGGACCCATCCATGGTGGTGGTAGTGGTCAGGTTACAGGGTAGATAATGATCAAATGGTATAACAGATACATTTGTGTGTGTGTGTGTGTGTGTGTGTGTGTGTGTGTGTGTGTGTGTGTGTTTACCTTCATACAAAGACATTGAGGTACACAGAGGCTCTGCCTGAAAATATTAAGCAAGTACTGTCTTTGAGAAATGCATGACACAGCTACTTTCTGAAACTTATTACAGCTTCTTTCTGTCATTGACCATCTTCACAGTTCCATATAATTCACGAAACTGAAGAAAACTCAATGTAACAATGAAATAGTATATAATATTTGAAGGGTTCTTATAATATTTGCACAAAAAAATTTTGTCGGTCATCACACATTTCTCCACATATCAAGAAAAACTGTGGAAATCAAAATGTAAGGAACACAAACATTTCTGGAGCTAAAGACTATACACTGTCTGTCAGTTACATATGTTTCATTTAAGAAGCCAACAAGGTAATACACAAAAGGTCATACAGATATGAGCATATATGTGGATAGCAACATGCAACTGTTTCCCTCTAATATTATATATATGTAGTTCTTCAACAAGAGTGACAGTAAATGGTCAGTTTCAATTAATGTACTTTTTAAATTCTTGAACTATGTACCCAATGACCAAACTGTATGATCAGAGTGCATGTGTATATTACACACAAATGTAATAAAAGAAACAGTGCACAAACCGCAATTAAAGTAAATGTCATCAGGAGTTGCATCAGTAAGCCTACTTGAGTTCAATGTAATGAAATCATCAAGGAATTTAGTAACACATTTATGTCCTGTACTTCTGAAGTTTATAACACTAAGATGAGACTGCAATACATGAGTCATTAAACATTCATATTAAATAATGCATCCATCGTTCAGAAGCATATTGAAAAATACATAACAAGACAACACACCACAATAACCATAAGAGCTTCACAATGTAATCACACACTTGGATTACTACTTCACTTAAGAGGCAGGGAGATCAATATGAGTAGACCACTGGCACTCCAGGTATCTGCATATTATTTTTTCATATGCACAATAACTAAATGGAAAGAGAAATATTCACAATTTAACCATAATTGTGGAAACAAGACATTTAGAGCAAAATACAGTACATAATGCCCATCAATTGGTGAGGAAGTACTCAGAGAGTTAAGGACTGTGAAAGCTTTGAAAGCACAAGAGGAGTAGTATGTTTTTCTGTACTTATACATCACGTTCAGATTACACTGAACCAGTCATAACAATTACTAACACAAATCTATGCTCAAACCACAATGGTGAGTAACTAAGTAAAAACTGTCAAACGATGTAACAAAAGAACAGGAGTCTTAACACTACGTGACTGTGTAAAGATAGAACTAATGTTTATACTGTATACAATAAAAGCCATGGGTGGTCAAAAGTCTGAGATTCACAAAATCAGGAATGTAATCTACTTTTGTTGGCCCTTGTTAACTTCAATGGCATATGATGGCCAAAGTGTGTACTAAAACATAGCTTAAATTGGTAATGTAATTCTCATGGGACTAAATGTGTTACAACTCAAGTGCATCTTTAAAATATATTGAAAGGAGGCAAAATATAAACCTGAGAAGAACCCTCCATAAGGAGAAGCAGTAATTGCAAATCAACATTAAACAGTGAACCTATGATTTCTTAAGGAATCAAACACACAAGTTTTTAAATTATTTGTAAAGCAATCAGATGTTTGCAGCAGTTTAAATTTGTTAAATATCTGAATCACAGGTAAAAATAAAAACAATTAGATAACGTTTGAACTATGAGTATATAGTGTTCAGACTAAGATTACTCGCTGACTCCTCATAACAAATTGGGAAACAACTTACACATTTGAGGTGCCAGGCAACTGCTTTATGGTAAGGCTGAAGTAATAGTCCATTAATACTTAATAATGTGCCATGAGTAACTACTCTGTTGAAGAGTGCCAAAGAATGCATGTGTGTAGATAGGCACCCACATTTTATTCATTACCCTGGCTATTATAATGCTGAAGGGCATGTTAACAAAGCTGAGACACATACATTACTGCATCAAGCACGCTACTTGGCAGGTAGAGCTTCTTATCTGTCACATTTCAATCACACTGTTATGGAAGGAAGTTGCCCTATAGGCAGCTGACATCTTTTCCCCAAGTGAAGGAGAGCGGGTATACATCTGGGTGAAACTCTTCATATTCCTACTTGCAGGGATGCAGAACAATCTTCAGTGATAAACAGTTGTCATTCTCCAAGTAGTAGACACCAATATAAAAATGAGGATTGGTGCAGACATCAGTGAGATCTAGGATGACAGACTTTTGAATATGGTACCAACTGAGATTGGCTGTGGAAAATTTTGTAGACAGATGAAGCACACTTCCATCTGACAGGATGTGTCAATACGCAGAACTGTCAAATATGGGCAAAGGAAAATCCACACTCAAATCAACCAGTTCCCCTTCATCTTAAAAATGTCACTGTGTGGTGTGGGGCTGCAGCATCATTTTCAAAGAGAAGTGCTTTTGTTCCTGTTACTTGTACCGTCACTGGTAAGTGCTGTCAGTCTCATTTGCGCAACCACATCATTCCAGCTCTCCAACAGCTTGGATGTGTGGTTGGGATTATTTTTATGCAAGATGGCACACCTCCACACATTGAAAATCCACTTCAGCAGTTGCTGAAGCGTCATTGTGGAAAATCTAGAATTATTAGCTGCCATTTCCCTACAGCTTGTCCATCCTGATCACTTGATCTTAATCCCTGTGGCTTCTGGCTGTGGAGCTATCTCAGGGACGTTGTGTTCAGTGTTCTGATTGCAAACTTAGCTGCACTGAGGTCATGTATTGTGCAACACATTCTGAACATGACCCCAGAAACACTTCAATCAGTTGTGGAACATGCAGTTTCTTGATTTTAACTTGTTGCAGAAAACAGTGGGCAGCATATTGAACATATTTTGAGCCAATGACACAGAAATTAATAGTCTGATCTGATCTTGATTGATTCGTTTTATGCGGTTTTTGGCCTCAGGACAATTAAAAATCAATTTTAGTCATTCGTTGTGATATGAAACTGCTGTGGTTGGTGGGCTTACATAACTAATGGTATCACACCTTTACACCCATGTACACTGAGTAGCACACTGTGTTTTACATAAAACATACACCTTCAGCATTGTTGTACAATTCATTTCTGTTTTGTTGTTGAACACTTAAATTATGATGCTTGCAGTGCTATTGCTACATTTTGTAACTATTTATTTTTCTTCTGCCATACGTTTTCCCCATCTCTGATAATACTCCATTGCAGTTTCATGTCATTCTTATGAGTGGTGTTATTTATACAATGATTTGAAAGTTTAACTTTGTTTATAATCAACCTGTATACGGGTAATCACACTAAACAGCAATTCAACACATCAAAGTACCACGAGAGCTTCATAATGTCAACACACAACAATTAGATTATTACTCTACTAAGGGGGAAGGAGTTCAGTATGAATAGTCCACTGATACACTAGATAATTCTGAGTCAGCACATGATTATTCCATATGCACAATAACTGTAAACAGAAATATTCTAAATTCAACACCAATAGCCTAAACAAAAATTTAATTTAATACATCACATAAATTGCTGAGCAACCTATAACACAGATTGAGAAAATAGGAAAGGTTCAAAAGCACAAGAATCAAATGGTTCAAATGGCTCTGAGCACTATGGGACTCAACATCTTAGGTCATACGTCCCCTAGAACTTAGAACTACTTAAACCTAACTAACCTAAGGACATCACACACACCCATGCCCGAGGCAGGATTCGAACCTGCGACCGTAGCAGTCCCACAGTTCCGGACTGCAGCGCCAGAACCGCTAGACCACCGCGGCCGGCGCACAAGAATCGTAATATGTTTTTCTGTATCTATAAAATATGGTTCGTATTAGACTGAAATCATCCTTACACCTATTAATAGAAATGTGTACTCAAATCACTATGTTATGTATTTAACTAAAAACTTACATCTGATATAACAAAAAAATAAGAGTCCTGTCATCTTGACTGTGTAAAAACTGTACTAATTTTGTGCAATATACAATAAAGGCCATGGATAATCAAAAGGCTGATGGACAGAAAAGCAGGAATGTAATCCGTTTGTGTCAGGCTTTGTTAACTTCAAAGACATAGTATCGGATTGAAAGACAAGCAATATGGTGGCTAAAGTCTTTGCTAAAATCTAGCTTTAATTGATAATATAATTCCCATGCAACAAAATGTATTAAGGCTCAAGCAGATAAAAATATTATGATAGATGTCCTAGTATAATCCATAGAACAAACCTCAGCCAAGACAAGTAGCTATAGCAATTTGACACTAAACAGCAAACCTCCAGTTCCTTAAGGAATGAAACTCCCACATTTTTAAATTATTTCTAAAGCAATCAGAAGTTTCTAGCTATTTTAAGATCTAAACTGCCACCTGTGCTTTTAACAAGATGAAGATGCCCATCTGTCAGTTCTTGGAGGCATTTGAGGTCAACCCAGTTGGGGGATTGGCAGCCCAAGATAGGTTTCAACTGATGCACCAAATCCACTACACATAAGTGGGGTTTCTCACTATGTTTGGCCACATTACAATCTGACAATGCACCTTGGTCAATGCTCTGTTTGCAAAGGGCGGGGGTGCTCAGAAGAGCCATTATGGGCCACCCTTGCAAAGGAATAGCCAAACAGCCATCGACACACCATGCTGGTAGGATGCCAAAGATATGCAGAGACTGAACTGGGACTACTGCTGTGCACCATGTCAACAAAATGTATGGGATGGCATTGACCACTTCAAGATGTGCTACCTTGCTGTCTCAGTCATCTCAGGAAACCATCACAGGTGCAAAGTACGGCCCCTGCTGACACCTGCAATGCAAAACTGCTTCTAGTTTGTGTCTTACGAAGGTTTACCCACTGCACTTGTCAAAATACTGTGAGTTTCTGAACAAAACATCTGTTTGAGGCGTGACTTACTGTTAACATTTGTTTTTTTGTTTCAAAGAATCACTTTATGAAATAATATCAACTTTCCTCTTCTCTAATGTAGCATCTTAAGATCGCCATTCCAGGCTGAAACCAGTCAAAATTAAGACTTGAAACAAGTATAAATATTTTTCCTAGGTCTACTTTTAATCTTAGTGAATTGGTATTAAATGCATATGGTTATATTTATGGGTGGCATTTGGTGAACAGGTGTTTTCTGCTTTTATGTTTAGCTGAAAATGCACAATCAAGGAATTATATTCATACAACTAAGTGTACTGTTGCTTCTCTACTCATTGCACAAGATATGCATGTCCAGTATAAAGCAATATTCGACTGTAAAAATTCTATAATAGACAAATATTGTAACAACATTTCAAGCAGTTATTCACTAACAGTGAAAGTAATAAAGCACGTGCACATCTAGTGCAAAATGTAGGGAAGCAAAAGCACACTTAGAATATTGGAAATCAGGGAATTTCATACATAAAGCTGCTTAGTTGACAATGCACCCATTCACCAAATGCCTCCCATTATTATGAATCATGTGTACGTTGGTACCATTTTAGGAACTCTACAGTAGACCTAGTGAAAATATTTGCACTTTTTCAGGTCTCAATGTAAGTTGTTCTTTTCTTTATTTTGGCATTTGGAGATAAGGAGATAGCCAATGGCAGAAGAAACTGATGACTAAAATAAAAGTTGTCAAAAAATAAAAAATTTTAACTTTATAGTGTCAGAGTTGTATAGTGTGTTGAGATGAAGGGTCAGTTTTTTATTGGGAGAATTTTCAAAAAATAGTCTTCTTCATGGGTAAACTGAGTACACAACACTAGTGTGACCCACTCTTTAGTACTTTCTATTGTGGCATCTCCACCAGATTAATTCATTGGTCCCATAACCCCTCTCAGTTTATCAATCAATCAAACGGCAAGGTCATCAGTCTGTGATTCCAAAGTGAGTCACAGAAGAAAGAGGGCCTGCTAAAAGTGGACGGATCCAGTCAAGGGAATCAAATTATAAAATAATGATTATCAAACACACACATTAAAACATAAAAGGTAAGATCAAACCAAAAAACTGGGGAAAGGGGTGGGGGGGGGGGGGGGCACTGTGTGGGGTCACAGACCGAGAAGACTGTAAAAGAAGTCCCAACCACAACCAACCTGCCCCAGCACCAAGACTAAAGTAGAACCTTAAATCTGGAAATAAAAACCACTTCCATGGAAGAAACTGAGGACCAGTTCAACCATCCATGGATCGTCTGTTAATATTAAATTTAAGGAATCTGGAAGACAGTATCTCACATATTGTTGGAATGTACCCCCCATCTCTTGGCCCTTCGCGTTAAGTACAGTCAGTCTGGTTCGACAACCACATTGTGGGGGAAGGGTCATTATGTAGGAGGAAACAATGGGTGAGCCTTGTATAACCAATGTGTAAAGGGCATAAAACAGTGGACTCCTTCTGAGAGGAGTGGAAGGAAGAGTGCCGTACTGCAGTAGACTCCTTGATTGTGCAGAGCTTTTTACTCATAGCGGTAGCACTCCAGAGGGCATTCCTCTTTTGAGGAAAGAGAGATTTAATGTAGATCCACATATCCACAGCTGGAATCGGGAAATGAAATGGGGGTAAGTATCTGCTTCTCTAATCAGTCAGCCAGTTCACTCCCTGGGATGCCCACATGACTTAGGATCCAGAGAAAGGAAACTTAAGGGGCAGCACACTCAAGGTCAGAGAGAAGGTCATGAATAGTAGAGACCAAATGCTGACAAGAGTAACATTGGTCAATAGCCTGCAGGCTGCTCATGGAGTCTGAACAAATTAAAACACTGTGGACGGAGGCCTGAGAAAGAAAGGAGGGCTCTCTGAATAGCTAGATGCCCTGCTGTGAACACACTACATGATCTCAGAAATAGATGGTGTTTGAAGCCAGTAGAAGACAGGAGGGAGACATCCCTCATTGACGAAGAGCCCAGGTTACAGAGGATGGTCAGGGAATTGGCAAACTGTGATTGTGTAAGAAAAAGGGTTTGGCACCTTTGGATGTGTAGAAGGGAACTCCCCACTTCTGTGAGGAGACTATCAACAGGATTAGTGCAAAAGGCACCAATAGCCATATGCACCACACAATGATTGACAGGGTCAAGGAGTTAAAGTGGAAGCAGCTGCTGAGCCATAAGCCTGACTACCATGCTCTGCTCATGTCCAGACTAGATTATGGTAAAGATGGAGAAGAGTGGAATGGTCTGCACCCCAACATGTGTGGGCCAGGAGGTGGAGAACATTAAGCTTCCACATACATGTAATCTTTAGGTGGTGAGTGTGGGGCAGCCATGCCAGCTTGTTATCAGAAATAAGGTCCAAGAAATGGGACTGTGCTATAACATCAAGAAACTGGTTACATTAATAAAGTTCTGGATCGGGGTGTAATGTGGGTCTATGACTAAAATGCACAATGCACATTTTGGAGGAAGAAAACTGGAAGCCACGGGTGGTGGCCCATGCAGAGGCCCATCGGATGGTAGCATCTGCTAAGCGCCAGCTCCAAGGTGCCGAGTGGAAGCTGCACCAGATACAAAAATTGTCGATGTACAATGCCGGTGTAACCAGAAGCCCAACAGAGGTCACAAGCACATTGATGGCAATGAGGAACAGTGTGACACTTAGCACAGAACCCTGTGGGATACCATTCTACTGAATCTGGGGGGCTCTGAGTGAAATGCCAACCAAAAGCCAGAAGAGCTGGTGAAATAAAAACTTATGAATAAAAATTGGAAGGGGACTACGGTAGCCCCAATTATGGAGGGTAACTAAAATGTGATGGCGCCAAGCCATGTCATATGCCTTATATAGTTCAAAGAAGATGGCAACAAGGTGCCAGCGGTGAGTAAAAGTCTGTCAAATGGCTGATTCCAATCTGGATAAATGACCATTCGGAGGTCGCTCTGTCCAAAAGCCACACTGATACAAGGACAAAAGGTCCTGAGATTCAAGTACCCAACATAATCTGAAGCTGATCATCCTTTTGATCAGTTTACAAAGTACATTGGACAGCTACCACCCAATTAGTCTGACTAGAGACACTGGGTTTTTCATGGGCTTAAGGACAGGGCTAACTATACTGTCTTGCCATTGTGACAGAAAAGCACGAGTGAGCCAAATGTGGTTTAAGATCCTAAGGAGCTGTTGCCTCTGGGGAATGTCCAAGTGTAGGATCATCTGGCTGTGCATGGAATCCAGGCCTGGGGCCACATCTTGTGAAGAGATAAGAGCCTGCACAAATTCCCATTCAGTGAAAGGTGCATTATAGGGCTCAATGTGGTGCGGGATGGAACAGAAGGAGGTCTGTTCAACTCTGTGTTTCTGCTGGAGAAAGGTAGTATAGTAGGAAGAGGATGACAATGCTGTTGCAAAGTATCTCATGAGGTTTTTTGCGAGGAGCAATGGATCAGTGCATATAGCACCTTGGAGGTTCAGACAGTGGACAGTTGACTGTTGCTGGCAGCCCAGAGGCCTACAGACCTGGGACCAAACCTGCAATGAATAGGTGTAAGTCCGCAGAGAGGAAACATAGTGCTTCCAGCATTCCTGACAAGGACTATGTTTCTCTAATTAGTACAATAAAAGAGGAACTTAAGTGGTTTATGGAGATACTAAATCTATCCCAAGCTTTCGAATTGCTTTGAGATCTTTTTCTACTTCTGTAGATGACATTCCTCACAATTTGCAAATGAAATTAATAGATCTTCTTTCCACAGCATTAGCCTCCTTGTCTTCATCATGAGTCTGTGAAAGTAATGGCAATGTTTGGCTCAACATAACTCTGTGACAGATTTTTTACTGTTATAAAAATTAATGTATTGTGGCTAAGAGCAAAGTAGTTGATGAAAATTTATATAACTATTGTGGAGTTAGTCTGTATGTAGAAATTTTGTTTCTGACATTAATTTCATTGCAAAGTCGACTTGCAGTACTTAAATTAGCTGGATCTCAAGTGATATGCAGCTAGGAAATAAAAGACACCATGGAGAAGGCAGGGAAGAGTATGGGGGAGGGGAGGGGAGGAAGAAAGCAGCTGCCTGGCACCCCTGTATGCACGCCACACTCAGGTGCCTGCTCAAGTGCAAGTGTACCTCACACAAGCAGGTTTCTTGCCCACTCCTGCACTACAGTTTACATAATTTCTCACTCCTTGTGACTAACAGTACTTTTCCTCCCCAGCGCAAGCATTCTTTTATTCATATAGGGGAAGATGAGGTAATCCCAAAGGGTGGGTCACAGTGAACATTTAAATTTCTAAGAAACCAACCACATTGCATAGGTTAAACTTTATATTTTAAATGCTTGACCCCTGGAGTAAAAACATACAATTTAGTTGCAGTGTAGCCACTGATTGAGTTTTGCTGGCAGCGAAAAATTTTCATTGCTCATGTCAGATGACATTGGAGATCACCGCGTATAGTATTTAAATCTGCATGCTTATTTTTTGTTTAAATATAGCAAATATCCAAAAACTCAAAAATTTGTATTAGCTTTCAGAACATTTTTAGTATGATTTGAGAGCTGTCTCTAAAAATGTTGTATTACAGCCAACAGGTACTACTGTACAGTCTTTATGTCTTGAATTATGTAATATTGTTGTAACAAGCTAAAATTGTATTGTCAGTTTGCTGATTTATGGAAACAATTTTACAATGGTGTTTTTATTGTTGTCGGAAGACATGAATTACAAAATTCAAGGGGAGAAGGGATCATAGAGGAAAATAGTGATAAATTGTCTTCCATTTAATTTTCATTCTGAGATGAGCTGCAGACATGTATGATGTATTAAGCAGCCCACTTCATGAGCACCTGAAAGCTTTGAAAAGTGGCAGATTATTTGCCAATTAAAGCTGGGGGGATTTGAACCCACATTTTCAAGAAACTTTGCTAAATAATTTGTTAACACATTAAACACCTTGACAGTCATCCAGTGCTAATCGATATGAACAAGTTTCTGAAATCAGAATTTGATCTAGCAGCAAGTCTCAAAATTGCTCAGAGATTTAATGAAGTGAAGTGAATCACAGGAAAACATTTTTTTTACAGTTTTAGAAAATATTATCCTGAAATCTTTTAAGAACTCCAAAATTGACAAGTATTGTGTGGGCTCTTGTGTTCCATAAACCACAAGTTGACAATTTCTATGGGAACACTATATTTCTTCTGAAGGTAATTAAATTTCTTCTCTCTCACGTTTGTAACACCACTCAAACAGGTGCATCAAATGCGCATAAAAATAATGAAGTCCCTTAAATAAAAGGGTGAAAAACTGGGCAAACTAACATCCGCACAAAGTGGTTGGAATATAACACTAACTCAATTAAAGTCACTGGTTATTTTCTACCACCACTTTTCATCAATGTTGCCAACGTGCGGGTACCCATAAGATTTGCATGCAACGATGGGGGGAGGGTCGGGGGGGAGGGGGGGGGGGGTCACTGTTCAGTGGTGAATGTAGGGTAGAAGAGAGAGTCAGGTAGATTTTTATGGGGAATATTAAATATATGTTTTTTTTTTTTAAAGAGGGTTCTAGTTAAAACCAATACTCAATTCTATATGATGTCATCTAGTGGTCTGGGATTCCTCAAGTTCACTGCATTTAATTATGTCACATGCTGTAATCAGCAATTTGGTCCATTATCGATCATTGTGTTGATATATGACATAATGCAAGCAGGATTTTTACTCTAGTCAAGAGTTCAAATTGTCCACAAATGTTTTATGTTGTAGATGTATTATTTTGTTAAACACAATGGCTACTAAAGATAAGGAAATATGTACAAAAGTATGCCAAGAAGTTGACCCTCTACTGAAATGTATATATGTTGCTAGTATTTCTCATTATAGCCTGCTTTTCTGTATAGCACATCTAAGTTCATGTGCAAAGGCATTGTTGGATATTACGAAGCTCAGAGCAAGGTTATGTAGTGTTTCGAGAATTTCTGCATAAATTCTAGAACCACTCAACATTCTACCCTCTTGAACACACGATATTTCAGAAGTGAGTGTGGAATGATAGAATCCTACCTACTATGTGTCACATGTTTGTATGTGCAGGTTTGAAATTCATTTGCGAGAAGAACATAGACACGGAGGTCGAATATCAATGACAAGTAATTGTCGGGCGATCCATGGAAGGCTTAATGAAAGTGTACAGGTGAGCCATTGAGCTTCTGTGTTATTCTGTGTTAGTTGTGTCAGTTACCATTGTTATCATAACGAGAACGAGAAGGTGCTCTTGAGGAAAACTTTTGTCTTAGCCTTGTTGAAGGGAAGACGTGTATTACGGTTCATGTTGAGACTAGACATGGTGTTTAGTTTACATATAAGAGAAAGTTGGCTTACTTTGTTTCTAAGGTTTGGAGACATGAGAGGATTACAAAGCAGTATATATTTATATGAAGAGTGAGATCTGTAATGTGTCTGAAGTTCAAATGTACGTGAATAGTTGAAGCAAATGAAATTGGCATGTCTTAAGAAATTCCTGTATCTAGCAGCATACTTTAGAGAAGAAAATGAAAGAGGTGGCAGCAGCAGGCTAACCAGCAAGGAAAGTTGGCCAAGCATGTCAAGTAAGTCATGTCATAAAAGAAGTGCAAGTTAGTATATTTATTTTGCACTTAAATTGTCGTCCAAAGCCGTTAGTGTTAGAGTTTGGAGCTCCTTCCTTTTTCAAACCAACAGCTCAATTCATGGAATCAATACCAGAAATAAGAATAATCTTCACAAGGATTTAAAGTCACTTAGTCTTGTACAAAAAGGTGTGCATTATTCAGGAACACACATTTTCAATAACTTGCCAGCAGCCATAAAAAGCTTAACAACCAATGAAATTCAGTTTAAGAGAAGCCTAAAGGATTTATTGGTGGCCAACTCCTTCTACTCCATTGATGAATTTCTTAGTAAAACCAACTGATTTGTATAGAAGTACAACATAACTTCTGCACAATTTCAGTGCAGTAATGTGTTCACTGAAAATGTGTGTGTGTGTGTGTGTGTGTGTGTGTGTGTGTGTGTGTGTGTGTGTGTGTGTGTGTGTGTAAGTATAATCTAACTTCTGCTCCATTTCAGTGCAGTAATGTGTTCATTGTAAATAAGTATTACAGTAGTTGTATTACATGTTTATTACCTTATAAATAAATAAAAAAACTTTTTTATTTTTTTATTTTAAATTCAGTGCATTAGTATTTGTAAAATGACTCTTAGTGTTCATTAAAAAATGACGATCATTCCACTTGGGACCTGTGGAATGGTACATTAGCTTATTTGTTTTAATTGTAAATATTTGTCATGTATTGTTGTTTTTCTGACATGTTCCACATCCAGGAGGACCTCCACACTACGGATCAATTGGAATGAAAGTAAATCTAATCTAATCTAATTTAAAATCTGAATGCTCCATTTCAGCTTAGTTTTAAATTTTATAACAACATAGATTTTAGTGGATATAATGTAACTGTTGTTTGGGTTGTGAAATATTCTATTAATTTCATAAAGCTATACATAAATACATTTTAAAATATCTCATTATATGGTAGCACGAAAAAGGAAAATTACACAACATTTGCTGCATTTGTAATTAAATAAACGTTTGTAAAAGCTGGTTTACTTTTCTATTTGTTTTCAGAATGGTTAAGCACCAATCAATCTGGCAGAACAGTAAGGCATTCTGTGGGTACTTCATACTGGTCTCAATGTGCACAAGAAAGATTTAATTTAACATGCAAAAACAAAGGAGCACAGTGAGAAACTGAAAATGGACAGAATTTCAAAATCTTGCCACAAAATTGAGCAGTGGGGAGTCAGTAACAGAGTGAAAAATGCTGAATTCTAAATTGTCAAGTGCAGAGCAACATCAACTGCAATTACTTAGTTTCTTAATGATGTGGAATGAGTCTCTTTACATTAATATCACCAATAGTGTTTAGAGAATTTCCGCGTAATTTCTAGAACCACTCGGCCTTCTACCTTCTCGAATACATGATATTTTAAATATAAGTGTGAGAGAGCTTATCTACTGTGTGTCACCTGTCTGTGTGTGCAGGTCTAAAGTGTGTAGTGAGAAGACCGTAGACATGGCAGTCAAATGGAACCAACAGCACTTGTCGGTCATGTCAAGGAAATTGTAATGAAAGAACACAGCAGCCCCAAGAAACTTCTGTGTTGTTCTGAGCTGTTTTGTGACTTTATTGTAGTGATGAAATAAACAGATGAGTTGAAAAAAGATTTTTAGCAACTTTTAACACAGATGTACTAGAGGCAAGACTTGTTCACTGTTTCGGTGGCTGTGGAATCAACTATGTGGTAAATGTATCTTAATTTGTGTCTAAGGTGAGATGATATGGATGACTTACAAGAAGTCTAATGTTTATGTGTGAACTGATTATTTTTTTCTTTATGAAAGTTGAACTGTCCGTCTGAAGTTTGGGATGAGATTATCTCGAAAACTATACATTGAGTAAAAATAGTGTGTAAGATGAGTTCATAAGCTCAAAGGGGGCCATCAAATAATACTACATGTGACCCCCCATCCCCCACCCCCTTGCATGAGGGGCAACTTTGAAATCTTAAATGGAAACCCCATTTTTTATTGCAGATTCGTATTCTCAATAATAAAGTAATCAAGTTTCATCTGATACATTTTTTTAAACCATTGGCAGATGGCACTGGAATCAAGAAACTTTAAAATTGGGAAAGAACTCCAATTTATTTAGAATGATTAGATAAAGATGCATCAAATTGATGCAAAATGTGCACCAATTCTTTCATTACACCAAATTAAGCTTTTTTTTTTTTACAAAATGTATCCTACCCGCCACAATTTTTGATGGAGGAAGGTGGAATGGTATTAAAGTTTCGTTAGAGAACTCTTCACAACACCATTACTCACCCGACTGTGGTGCTACCATCGCCAAACTGCGAACTATTGCTCAGTATAAAGGTCGGTTCATTGTGATCTGACGTCACTTCACTTTCTGATTGTGAACCGTAAACATCAACTGACTAAAGTAAATTATTCTTTAGCAAAACATTGCTCACTATCCTCCTTCAGAGACTGTTGATGTGATGTTAATTTTAGGTGAATGTCATAACAATTATGATGCAGCTGCACAATTGTATGCCGATCGTTTCCCAAACAAACGACATCCAAGCAAAAACATTTCAGGCTTGTTGAGAGCAGTTTCGAATAATGAATATGTGCACCATCCAACTTGTCATTGTGAATACAATGAAAATTACACTGTTACCCATACCATTCTCGCCTGTTGAACTGGATCCTGAAATTAGTAGTCATGCGATTCAGAGACAAACTGGAATACCGAAATCGACTGTTTTGAGGATTTTGAAGGCACATAAATATCATGCTTATCATATCACACTGACACAGGCATTAATGCTGAAAGATATGCAAATACACGTGCATTTCTGCCAATGGGCCTTGGAAATCACAAGACGTGACAATGTTTTTTTTAGATAATGGAAAATTAAATCATCATGATTGCCAATGGGTCTGTGCCAGTGTGGTTTGACAGAGGACCAATATTGACAATCAACACAGATGGTGGTTAATGGTCTGGTGTGAAACTTTAACTGGTTTACTTGATAGGACCATATTTTTTTGGGTGAAATGTCACTGGGGAATCTTATTTACAACTTCTCTACAATGATTTGTTGGAGCTAATGGAAGATGTTGATTTAGAAACTAGGCAGTGAATGTGGTTCCAACAGGACAAAGCAGCTCCCCATTATGCTAAAAATGTGTGTAACATTTTAAATTTACAGTACCCTGGTCAGTGGATAGGACGCAGCGGACCAATTCAGTGGCCTCCATGTTCACCAGACCTAACATCTCCTGATTTTTTCTTGTGCGGTTATTTAAAAATTATTGTCTGTGAAAGACAGCCCACAACCTGAAACGATATGGAGCAATGCATTCAAAGAGCATGTGCAGCCATACCACAGGATGTGCTGCTCAAAACTGTGTACAACTTTTGCAGACAATTGACTTTATGCATTGAAGCAAATGGGGATAATTTTCAACAATTTCTTTGTGGCTAATTTCATTAATTAAGCACCCCAAATTGTGAGAGGTAAGGGGATTCACACTAATGAAGCACCCCATAATGTGAGAGGCAAGGGGACTGTCACTAATGAAGCAACCCATGGGAACATCATTCCACTACATCCATGTTGTCGTTCCTGGGTAATGCTAAAAGTAGGATACAGTACGTTTTGTACAAAAATAGGTTAATTTGGCATAACAAAACATACGGTACACATTCTTTAGTGATTTTACGTATCTTTCTTGGATAATTCTAGATAAATCAGAGTTCTTCCCCAATTTTACTTTTTTCTCTATTTCAGTACCATCTGTCAATGGTTTAAAAAACTGATTCAGACAAAACTTGATTTCTTTTTTATGGAGAATTCAAATCTGGAATAAAAAAGGGATGTTTCTGTTTAATATTTAAAAGTTGCCCCCTGCCCCACTCAATGGGGCAGGGGATGGAGGTTAAGTCTAGTATCATTTGATGTCCCCCTTTGAGCGTATGAACTCTTCTTACCCACTACTTTTACTCAATGTATAGTTTTCAAGATAATCTCATCCAAAACTTCAGTTGGATCACCCTGTATATATTCCTTTAACTACCATCATTCTTTGGAGAAGAAGTTTTTGGAGACTGACATAGAGCCAGCTATCCAGACAAGAAGATCAGCTAAGCATGCCAAGTAAGTCCATGCATGTAAAAGAAGTGAGAAGGTTGCAATCCAACTTCACACATTCTTGTGGTCAAAAACATTAGAATGTAGTGACCAGTGTGAAACAACCAAAGGAAAAAAGGAATTTTGATACAAAAACAAGAGAAAATCTATCAAGTGTTTCAATAGCAGAACTATTTCAAGGAATTGGATTCTGCCTAAATATCCAATGAAGAATATTTGTAACTGTAAATAAGGGAGAAGAAGTGAAAAAACCACAATGAGTAAAAACTGGAGAGTTGATCTCGACCTATTAGTTTAAGAAGAGATATGCCTAGAACGGAAAAGCGAATGGAAAAGTAACAACCAAACTAATGTCTTACACCCAAACATGTGGAGAGAACAATGCAGTTGCTCTTATAACATTAACAGAAATATGCAGGGTGAAAGTAGTGAAAAATGACAGATGAATGTTGTGGTGACACCACAAGGCACCACACTTGCTAGGTTGTAGGTTTCAAATTGGCCGCAGTCTGTCAGTACACATTGGACCCGCGAGTTGCCACTGTCGATGCTAGCAGAAAAAGTGCCGCCACTCAGCTGGTCTTAAGAGACAGGCTAGCTCACTGGCCAGTTCTACAGCCAACTTTGAAGCCGTAACAAGTGAACTATTCCTATTAGAGATCTCATTTGCAGAGATACGCTAGTTAGCACAGCCTTCAGCTAAGTCAGTAGCTATGACCTAGCCGGGTGCCACTTACAGTTTACACATTGAAAATTGATCTATATGCGTGAAGCAATCAGAATTGTAAAGAATTATTCAGTCTATAACTGCACTTCTAAATATTATTGTACAAAGTCAAGATCAACGTTCACCGCTGATGCTGAATTAAAGCTAAGTATTTAATTGTATTCCTGTCTACTAACTTTCTAACCACCTAAGTTCCAGATACATCCCATCAAGTATAGTTCATTGATCCTCATGTGAGCCCACGTGATCAACGCTGCAATTAATGGCCACACCTCATTATCAGACTAAGAGTCAAACTGCGTGACTCAACCGGGTCACCCTTTTCCCACGAGGCCCGTAGTTCCACCTCATACATAACGAATGTGTGTGGCAATAAAAAGGAAAACATTCCTGCAAACACGAGCTAGTAAATTATTCATTAGTGATGTAACTGTAGAAGTAGCTGTGAATGGCCACTGATTTAAGTCAAATATATTTGTACTAAGTAGTATAAAATTCCTGAAGATAAACTTTTAAATTACCTAATTAGGCTCAAATATTATCCATGGCCAACACATGTACATTTCCTTTAACAGGTAATTATGTAAAACAGATATTGCCAAGTAATGTCATGAAGTAGTATTGAACCTCCTGTTCAAATACCCCATGGATGAAATCTTAGCACAATTAAATGAGGAAAGTTTGCATTTGGTGGAAATTTTCACTAAGCAAGACAGTATTCCATATGAGGCAGTGGCAAGACCATATATTTTCACTCTTGCTCACCATTCACTTCTCCTTATGATACATTCTGAACAAAAATTAACTGAACAGGAGGATAATGCTAAATACATGGAGAGACCAAATACAATTGCTCCAGCAGGAAAATTCTAAATACATGTCCGATGTACACCTAGCCATGTTTAGGGAGGAACACAGTTTCTCTCAAAATATTAACAGAAACACACAAATAACCAGTGTTGAAGATGATGCTGGGAGTGTGCTTAAATGAACTTGCATTATGAACTCAGAGAAATGTAATAACACGGTAAGGCAATACATGGAGAAAATACTGCATATGAGTAAAAACCCCCAATGACCGACTCTGCTATCGAGTTTTATATGTTCATCTCTCACATGTATGCTTGCTCTTCTGAAACTGGTGCCAGGGACCTGCACCCACAGATTGGGGATCTCGTAGGAACAGGATGGAGTGGAAGCACTTCTGCAACACTGGCGACCAGATAATGCTAAGCAACTTGAGGTTTGTGTCAGAAATGATTTACATGAGCAAAGCATATTCTGTTGTTACTACTTACCGGAGTATACAACCACTACCTTCACTTGTCCTGTTTCAAATTCAAATTTAAATGGCTCTGAGCACTATGGGACTCAACATCTGAGGTCATCAGTCCCCTAGAACATAGAACTACTTAAACCTAACTAATCTAAGGACATCAGACACATCCATGCTCGAGGCAGGATTCCAACCTGTGACTGTAGCAGGTGCGCAGTTCCAGACTGAAGCGCCTAGAATTGCTCGGCCACCATATCCTGTTTCCTCTGAGGTTAAGTCACCTGAGGCCATCACCATCCATAAACCCTAAAATAATCTGCTTCTTCCCATAAGTTCTAGTCCAATCTCATTCCTTATTTTCTCATTCAGAATTCTTGAACATACTGAAATACAGTTGATCCAGTAATTCATTACAGACTACAATACCCTAGTCCCAGAACAGTCTGGATTCTGTGGATTCTGCACCGAGCATTCCACGATCCACTAGTTCCTGCACTCAGCAGATGGCATCCTCATGGCAAAGTATCAGCGATAAAGCACTACATTAGTGTTCTGGAAACAGAGAGAACTTTTGACCCCATCTCCTGTGATTACCTAATATTTAAATCACACATCATATTGTAACCAGGATACTTGCTTATAATGATCGATATGTTTCTGGGGTGGGATGATTCTCTGTTAGGAATGTCAAACACCACAGCAGCATAAATTTGATTAAGGCTAGAATTCTGTAGATTGTGTGCAATCCCGCACTGTAATATCTACACAAAAATGTCCCCAAAGCGTTTGGTAGATGATATTACCCTTGGAAATAAGTTACTCCACAAAAATGGAAATAAAGCCAGACAAATACTGCAATTCAGGAGTATACAAAATAAACTGAAATGGCTGAGACAAGTTTTATATAGGACAAATGAGGAGCAGATCTATGACAAGGTTTAGGGAGTAATCCTATGATAGAAAAGGAAGTGCATTTACAATGCACTTCTAATGGAGAAGCATAAGTTATGTCACCTAAATGAAAGCATGGAAGTGTGGTGTAGAGCCCCAAAGGGAGAACCTAGAAATTTTGAACCACAAAAAAACACAGGTCCACAATCTTAACGAAACAAAATAAATTTAGCCCTAAATGGTTTTTTGACATTTTTCCAGAATTGCTGGTGTAATGTATGCCAACTGTGGCATGCTCTCCTGCTGCTGACTGGGCCACACCTCGCCTCAGATCTGCTGGTCTGGCGGATTCACTGCTGGTTGCACAGTAAATGACCAACACTTGGAAGTGAGTTGCTGGTTCTTCCACAAGATAGAGTGGCCTTCAAAATATTTGAATTTAATAGTGAGGTTCTTTTTTCTATTAAGAAAATAATATATTTTACAAGTCTACATCTTTTAGTGTATTCTTTGGTAAGCTTTAGTTCGTAAGGCACAGTTTTTCTATCCATTATACGAGCCTAATTGTAACAATACTACTTCTATTTATTATTATTATTATTATTATTATTATTATTATTAAGTACTGCCATTTCATGTGCCTGATGTATAGATAATATTAACAGATTCAGTGATTACTTGGTAAGTTTGGGTCCACTGCACATGGACTACATGTCATATCTAAAAAGTTGTCCCATTAGTAAGAAATTTTACTCAATTTAATCCTGTTTTATAATATGAATGTGTATATTTGTAATTTAACTTATTTCTGCTTTTTAATAATTATAACTAGAAGAAGGAAAAATGCAATAATAAAAAAGTGAAACTTGAAGGCAATGTTTCCCACATCAGTGCTGCCTGTAAGCTAGAACTCAATTCTTTGTATTAACTTTCAACCAGTTATTAAGTGACGTGCTGATTAGACATAGATTTCAATATTGACACTGAATTTTGCTTCACAAGTTCGAAGTTTCTTTGTGAGTGAACCTTTAAAATAATTTTTACTTTTTAAATGTTTTGAGCTCAATGTCGTTAACAAGCATCTATCACTCTTTATGTTCCTTTAATCATTATTGCAGATATCTCATGAAAACAATGAACAAAGTCCATATTTTTAATGATCTCGACAGTTTTATTTAGTTCAAAAGTTTCATTGGAGTGAAGGATGATTCCAGTACATTCATTTCTGCTAATATTTATTCTATGTAGATCCTACTAATACCATGTGAACACATTTGTGTAGCTACTGTTGCATTTTTAGCATTTGCAAGGAAGAATGCTCTAGTCACTAACACTAGTAAGCATAACCCAGGGGGCAAGAAGTAACACCATTCAAAGCAGAACTAAATACCCAATCTGTGACAAGTTGGTGTCCACGGTTCTTCAAATTGTCATGGTGTAAAGACTGTTCCATTAAATTTTTGGTATTCACCCACATAAATTCTGCTTTTTTTTCTTCTTCTTCTTCTTCTTCTTCTTCTTCTTCTAATATTTTGGCTGAATACCATCCAGCCATCTTCAGAGAGATCAGAGGTGACTGACACTCGAGCACTTGCTCTGTCCTTTTTAACTCTAAGACTGAGCCACTGAATATGCGGCCTTAATGAGCTACAACAGATTTCTGCTTGTAATGCATAGTATGAGGTTTGCTAACATTTCCACTCAAAATGAAAGGAAAAACTTGGCAGCATAACCGCTGTCAGAAAGTGTCCACATTCCTTTGCAATCAACCTGAAGTGATCATATAATCCTGCTGATTATGTGACAATCGATGAAATGTACACAAGCTGCCAGTAGTGGAAGACATGTTAGAGAAAAAAATTGACCATCCTAGGCACTCTTTACAAGAAGGAAAGAGAGATCCCTCCTGAATTTCACATCTAAGAGATCAACCTGTGGAGTTTCAAAACTTGGCTTCCAAGCTAATAAATCTCTTGTCTTGTACCCAACAAAAAGTAATTGTTCACTGATACTCGTGTCCACAATGCATGATATGCATGACATCAACCCTGAAACAGGAAATCCAGGTATCATTATTAAATTACAATCACACTGAAGGAGGAATGGATACTGTGGACAAAATGATTATAGGTTATGCTGTTTCCAAATTTAGGAGTTGGCCTATGGTGTTAGTTTATAGTATGCTGAACATGTGTGTTGTGTTGTGGTCTTCAGTCCAGAGACTGGTTTGATGCAGCTCTCCATGCTACTCTGTCCTGTGCAAGCTTCTTCATCTCCCAGTACCTACTGCAACCTACATCCTTCAGTATCTGTTTAGTGTATTCATCTCTTGGTCTCCCTCTACGATTTTTAGCCTCTACACTGCCCTCCAATACTAAATTTGTGATCCCTTGATTCCTCGGAACATGTCCTACCAACTAGTCCCTTTTTCTTGTCAAGTTGTGCCACAAACTCCTCTTCTCCCCTATTCTACTCCTTACCTCCCCATTAGTTATGTGATCTACCCATCTAATCTTCAGCATTCTTCTGTAGCACCACATTTAGAAAGCTTCTATTCTCTTCTTGTCCAAACTATTTATCGTCCATGTTTCACTTCCATACATGGCTACACTCCATACAAATACTTTCAGAAATGACTTCCTGACACTCGATGTTAACAAATTTCTCTTCTTCAGAAGCACTTTCCTTGCCATTGCCAGTCTACATATTATATCCTCTCTACTTTGACCATCATCAGTTATTTTGCTCCCCAAATAGCAAAATTCCTTTACTACTTTAAGTGTCTCATTTCCTAACCTAATTTCCTAACCTAATTTGCTCAGCATCACCCGATTCCACTACATTCCATTATCCTCATTTTGCTTTTGTTGATGTTCATCTTATATCCTCCTTTCAAACCAATGTCCATTCTGTTCAACTGCTCTTCCAAGTCCTTTGCTGTCCCTGACAGAATTACATCATCATCGGTGAACCTCAAAGTTTTTATTTTTTCTCCTTGGATTTTAATACCTACTCTGAATTTTTCTTTTGTTTCCTTCACTGCTTGCTCAATATACAGAATGAATAACATCGGGAAGAGCAACAACCCTGTCTTAATCCATTCCCAACCACTGCTTCCCTTTTAAGTCCCTCAACTCTTATAACTGCCATCTGGTTTCTGTACAAATTGTAAATAGCCTTTCGCTCCCAGTATTTTACCCCTGCCACCTTCAGAATTTGAAAGAGAGTATTACAATTAACATTGTCAAAAGCTTTCTCTAAGTCTACAAATGCTAGAAACATAGGTTTGCCTTTCCTTAATCTTTCTTCTATGGTAAGTCGTAGGGACAGTATTGCCTCATGTGTTCCAATATTTCTGTGGAATCCAATCTGATCTTCCCTGTGGTCGGCTTCTACCAGTTTTTCCATTAGTCTGTAAAGAATTTGCATTAGTATTTTGCATCCGTGACTTTTTAAACTGATTGTTTGGTAATTTTCACATCTGCCAGCACCTGCTTTCTTTGGGACTGGAATTTATTTATTCTTCTTGAAGTCTGAGGGTATTTCGGCTGTCTTATACATATTGCCCACCAGATAGTAGAGTTTTGTCAGGACTGGCTCTCCCAAGGCTGTCAGTAGTTCTAATGGAATGTTATCTAGTCCCAGGGCCTTGTTTCAACTCAGGTCTTTCAGTGCTCTGTCAAACTCCTCACGCAGTATCTTATCTCCCATTTCATCTTCATCTACATGCTATTGCATTTCAATAATATTGTCCTCAAGTACATTGTCCTTATATAGACCCTCTATATACTCCATCCACCCTTCTGCTTTCCCTACTTTGCTTAGAACTGGGTTTCCATCTGAGCTCTTGATATTCATACAAGTGGTTCTCTTTCCTCCAAAGGTCTCTTTAATTTTCCTGTAGGTAGTATCTATCTTACCCCAAGTGAGATAAACCTCTACATCCTTACATTTGTCCTCTAGCCATCCCTGCTTAGCCATTTTGCACTTATGCTGAACATAACTGGGACAAATTGCCAAATTTTGTATTCACTTTCGCAACCAAAAGAAATGTCATAATTCAATGTATTTATCTGAAGAATTTCCATTGGAAAATGAACACTTGAAGAATAGAAATTCAGGTATCAGTCCTCATTGAGATGATTTCCAATCTAAGAAAGAAATTCCCTTCAGAAGCTGTCATTGACACACCAGAGCCATCAGAGATGAAGAAGAATGGTTGTTACATGTGTGTGGAAGGAAAAAAAGGCAACTCCATGATAAAAGTTTGTATGAAGTGCAGCACGTTTACTTGTCAAGCACATCTGACTAAAGAGCCTTTGTGTGTTGCATGTCATAGAGAGGAGACTGACTAGATATGTTGTGTCAGCTGTCTAATGACACTCTTATCAGTGGTCATGTGAGTATTGTCACACCCATTGCTTGGTTAGTTGATTTGGGGGAAGGGAAAAAACAATGAGGTCATTGGTCCCACTGGATTATGCAAGAATGGGGAAGAAAATCAGCCATACCCTTTCAAAGGAACCATCCCAGCATTTGCCTGAAGTGAATCATGGAAAACCTAAATCAGGATAGCTGGACGCAGGTTTGAACCATTATCTCCCAAATGTAAGTCCAGTATGCTAACCACTGCACCACCTCCCTCAGTGTGTCACTCACATGAAAGAGATCCTGGACCTACACACCGCACAGACAACTGTATAGACAGACATATGGTAAGGGCTACAGTGGCAGTTCGTACAGCTACCACACACAGATAAGAGGTCTTGTGAGCCCATATGTGCCAACATGAACTGTTGAAAATTGGTTATTAGCAGTCGAGCTAGCCTATCTTCCACCCACGGCACAGCATCGACTTGCACTGTTCATGCTATCAGAGGATTATTTGGAAGACAGCATGGTGTGTGATAGACTTCAATGATGAAAGCAGATTCTGCCTGCAAGCAAGTGATGCTCATTTGCGTGTATGACAGACCTGGTGAGCGATATCTCAAACTTATTTCATTCGAGGCACACTGGTCCCACCACAGTCCTTACATTTGGGGTTGCGATAAGCTACAACTCTCGTTTATCTTTGCATTTATGAAAGGGATGTGAACCATTGATCAGTATGGGCAGAATGTTGTTAGCCCAGTTTTTTTGCCATTCTTGCACCATGAAAATGATGTGTTGTTCAAACAGGATAACGCTAGCCCAAACAGTGCCCATGGAACTCAACATGCTCTGCAAGACCTGAAGAAAATTCTTGGGCCAGCACTTTCTCCACACTTGTCCCCAATGGAGCCCGAGCTGGAGATGATGGTTGACGAATGGCACGAGTCATTTCTTGTCCCAACAGCTCTTACAAAACTACAAGAACAGGTCTGGCAGGTGTAGCATAGTGTATTCCTGTACAATATTCACCGTCTGTATGATGGACTGGATGCCAGAGTCAGTATCCGCATTGACACATTTGGAGGCTGCACCACATACTAAAATGGAAATTTCAGCATGGGCCGATATCTGAGACCTCAGTACCACTTCGGCTACCAACCTGTAAATTTAGTCATTTCATGTACTCCATACACACTGTTGCAACAATAAATCTTGAGTGTGAATGTTTCAACAAATCTTGAGTGAATGGAAACCTCTGAAAGGGTTTACCTAATTCTTTTTCCAAGAGTGTATTTTCACACAAGTCACTATTCACTTTTAATTATGACAAAATCTGTATAAACCTGAAGTAAATATGTGGATAATGTCAAATGCATGGAAGAAACCAACACAGTTGCTCTCACAGCAGCAATACACATTGGACATATATATAGCTATGTGTAGCGACAAACACATTTTCTCTCAAAACATTAACAGCATCATGTTAACAGTGACATTATGCAACTAATTCAGATGTCCACATCATATCAGTGTTGAAGATGATGCTGGGAAGATGGTTAAATTAGCTTACATTGCAAATTCTGATAATTGTAAAAACTTGGTAGGGAAATACGTGGAGGCCATACCGCATATGATTAACAAACCATAGGTGCAGTCAGCTGTCTATTATTTTACTCTTGTCTCTTGCACCTGTACTCGATACTCTAGTGACAAATTCTCTACTGAGTCTACCAAGAAGGATCTGTCCCCACAGATTGGGGATCCTGCATTAACTCAACAGAATGGCAGCACTTGTCTGACACTGATGAGTGGATGATGCTAATGTAATTAGAGGCTCGTGTGAGGAATCTTTGTATGAGCAAAGAATCCACTTTCAGGACAAAAAGCCAATATTGGCTGAAGCTGGCAAAATTCCTCAGAATGCAGTGAAAGAACTATGCTCGAACAGTTTAGCCTGTTCAGAGAAAGTAGTCCTCAAATTATGGCCTAATCAATGTAGTTTTAATTTCAAATTCACCTAGTAAATGATGACAAGAAGTAAAACACAGCAGTTATTAGAAGAAAATAATCAGTTTTTGAAAATATAATGCAACTGAATAAATAAAAAGTCTACTCAGCAACCCTTGGCAGGAGAACAATCATATAGAGGGTATTACAGTTTGTAAGTTTTGGGAGCCAGTGGCCCCTCTCCTGGCAGAAGAGTTGAACGGGAAGGAAGAGGGGTGACGGAGATGGCCTGGTGAATTTTAGTAAAAGTAGTAAATTTGGAAAAGTCAACCAAAACAAGGGGCTATGGATGCATGAAGTCTTCCAAATTTTCCCATCTCTACTCCTTTTTTCTAAACCTCACCAGTTCTTTTCCTTGACCCCTCTTCCTTCCCCTTCAACATTTCTGCCACAAGGAAGGTCCACTGGCTCCATGAGTTTGTAAACTTTAAGACCTTCTATATAGTAGACTCTCTATGTATCCAATTACATTATTAATTATCAGAAGAGTAAGTCAACTGAGGACAGAAAGACAAGATAGACACTCAACACAGTGAAGGTGGGACATTCGATGCGCTCTGAGCATCAGTCAACCACAAAATACCTCGACACAACTGAATTATGGCTCCTCCTCTCAAATGTCGTCAACATTCTGTCATTACCTTCTTATGAGACAATACAATTACAGCCTTAATTAATCATGTTTCCCCTCTGTTTAAGCCATCTGAATTCATCACCATTCCCTTTTACTTATTTATGTAGATAGTCGCTGTGAGTTAGTATGGATAGGTTATATTTGACAACTTGAACAAATTAATGACTAGCTCATTTTACCAACCACCTGGAAGAGTTGCTGAACACTCAAAGACATGCTCAGTCATTTCAAATTGGTACCCCAGTCATAGAATTACAGATGGTGATGACTTCAGTCTACCCTCCATATGTTGGCTAAAATAGACATCACAAATTGATTGTAAGTATAAGATGTCATCTCAGATTGTACCAAAAGCTTTCTCAGATAAGTATTTCAACAATAATTATTAGCTCAGGGTCCCACTTTAAGCATAAATTGTTTCAAAAGCATATTAGACCAATTACCAACAAATAATCCTGAGCAAATAGGGAGCATTATGACTGATACATGGGTTAGTGTCCAGACATATATTGTAGTGAATCTAGATATCATAAGATCCAAGCACACAAAAATAAACACTATATAAACGCTATATACATATATAAAAGCAGATAAAAATTGTGGTTGACCCCTTTTTAAGAGACAGCCTCAACTTCTTCTAATCTGACTATGTAGACCTAGACAAGATGTTATGGATTCGAATAAATAGAATCGATGGCAGTTGTGGGCTATATACCAAATAAAATGATAAGAGAACCTTCATAGTACACAAAACAGGTCAGAACACTATTACAGGAGCTATGAGGAAATGCATGCCAAATGTAAAATAATGTAAAATAATGTAAAATCCCAAAACTGGCAAAAAAGATTTTACAAAAACTGGAAATTTAGTGCAAACTGCAGTGAGAGAGGCTTTTAATAGTTACCATAATGAAACTGTCCTTAAATCTGGCAGAATTGAAAGTGATTCTGGTTGTATGTAAAGTACAACAGTGCCAACATGCAATCAATACGTTCACTGCATGATAACAATGTTTATGTTACTGATGAAGTGCCACAAAAGCTGAGTTACGATGCGTAGTTTTCTTTGCTGACACAATTTCAAAAACCAAGTAAATATTCCAGTATTCAAAACAAGAATGACTGCCAACATTACTAACTTAGTTATAGGTGTCCTCCATGTTGAGAAGCAGCTTACATCACTCAATAAAAGCAAGTCCTCCAGTCCAGGTTGTATAGCACTCAGGTTCATTTCAGAGCATGCTGATACAATAACTCCATGATTAGCAATCATACACAGCCATTTGCTCTTCGTAAGATCCGCACCTGAAGAATAAGCTGCAAAACTTGCACCAATACAAAGAAAAGGAATGGGAGTAATTTGCTCAGTTACAGACCTATATCAATAATGCAGATTTGGTGCAGGATTTTTGAACATAAACTGTGTGTGTTCATCATGAATTTCCTCCAGGAAAACAATCTGTTGACACACAGTCAGCATGGATTTGGAAAATATTTTTCTCATGGAGCACCGCAATACAACTAGCACTTTAGTTCCATATAGTAATGAGTGCTATCGACAGGGGGATCTCAAAATGATGCCATATTTTTAGATTTTCAGAAGGCTTTCAACACTATTCCTCAGACATGACTTCTAATAAAATTGCATCACGTCTTAGTTGTGCACTGGATTCATGATTTCCTGTGAGAAAGGTCATAGACTATAATAATTTATGGAAAGCCATGAAGTAAAATGGAAGTAATATCTGGTGATCTCCACCAGAGCGTTATAGGCCCTGTGCTGTTCCTGATCTACACAAATGATTTAGGAAACAATCTGAGCAGTCCTCTTAGATTGATAGCAGTTGATGCAGTCATTTACCGTCGTGTAAAGTTGTCAGATGATCAATACGAATTGCAAAATGTTTTAGACAAGATATTTGTATGGTGCAAAGAGTGGCATTTGTCTCTCAATAAGGAGAAATGAGATCATCCACACGAGTATGAGGGGATACTCGCCAAATTTTGGTTTCACAATACATCAAAATAAAGGCTGTTAATTAAGCTTAATACCTAGAAATTACAATTACAGATGAATTAAATCAGAATGATCATATAGACTATGCTGTGAGGAAACCAAACCAATGACTGCAATTTATTGGCAGAACACTTGGAGAGTGCCAAAGGTCTACAAGAGAGACTGCATATAATCAAGCACATCCACCATCTTCTGAAGTATTGCTGTGGTTTGTGAGATCTGTGCAAGATATTATTGACATAGGACAACAATCAGTTCAAACAAGGGCCATTCGATTAGTATTATAGTGAAACTAGGGGAGACAGGGTCATGGATATAATACGCGAATTTGGGTGTCAATCATTAAAACCAAGCCCTTTTTCATTGCAGTCAGATCTTCTGATGGAACTTCTGTGGTGTCACCGCCAGACACCACACTTGCTAGGTGGTAGCCTTTAAATCGGCTGCGGTCCGATAGTATACGTCGGACCTGTGTGTCGCCACTGTCAGTGATTGCAGACCGAGCGCCGCCACACGGCAGGTCTGGAGAGACGTCCTAGCACTCGTCCCCAGTTGTACAGCTGACTTTGCTAGCGAAGCTACACTGACAAATACGCTCTCATTTTCGAGACGATAGTTAGCATAGCCTTCAGCTACGTCATTTGCTACGACCTAGCAAGGCGCCATGACCAGTTTATATTGAGATTATATAATGTATCAACAAGAGTGATGTTCTCCAATTATGGATTAAAGTTAAGTATTACATCAACTCTGTACTTTATTTATTAGAATCAACTCCTTTAATCTGTTACAGACCTCACGCCAGCCTGTGTGAGTTAAACGCATGCTAGTCGGGTACAAGTCATAGTGGATTGGCTGTCGGGTCAGTCCCTACAACTTCAATCACCAGCTTTCTCCTAGAGTGTGAAAATATTTTGTTGCCACCCACCTACATAGTGAGAAATGATCATCATCTTCACCAACACCAAATAAATTAGAGCTCACAGGGTGTGACTGAAGTGTTCATTTTTCGCTCATGCTGTCCGTGAGTGGAATGGAAAAGATAGCTTGAAGATGGGTAGACAAACAATCTGCCAGGCAGTTTATTCTGAACTCCAGATCAGTCATGTGGATGTAGATTGTGTCAAGCATCACAGTACTGTATTTGAACATTAATGGCTTGTTTCTCCTACTCATCCACATTCACTTACATTTTTTTACATGTAAAACAAGCTGCCATTCATCACAATAAACAGAAATTCAGTCCACGTCAACATATTTCCTCCTAGAGTCCCTAAACAATGATACTTTTCTGTGTATTACAGCGTCATCAGCAGATGGTACTCTAGGTAAAGTGACCAAAAGGCGAAGCAGCTGAACATAATGCATGTAAGTACAGAAGAATATAAAGATATCTTATTTGCTAATGGTTCTACAGGTCTACTAAAAGTTGAAAACAGCAAGAAGCTGCAACGGGCTGTTAACTGATCTACAAATCGAATCAGCAGTCTGGCAGACCACATCCACCAATATGATTGTATACAACAATAGAACAACCCACATAATCTGCAAACATTCACTGCAACTGCATTTTCCTTAAGGGTGATAAAGTGGTGAGTAGCCCTGTTACAAAAGTCAGTGGTGTTTGGCTCTGAGAGGCTATGAAACAGCTTCCCACTGGTCCACTTATTACGTTTAATCCACCACAGAAAATCTTGTTCCTAGAGACTGGATACTTGGTGACAGAACTCAACAATTCACAAGTGTGGCAGTAAACAAAACAATTATGTGCAGTGTCTCTGCTGCAGAGAGATGCTATGTATGCTGCTGTAAAAAATTTTCAACCTCCTTCCCACTGAGCTGAAAACCTTATGTTGTTTTCTTATTTAGTTCAGTTTTGAATAGTTATTTACTATTCCATAATTGTCCCTCTAATCACTATGTTGTACAATATGTTTATAAACAACTTACCCAACAGAAGATATACCTAACGAGTTGCATAACTGACAAAAGATTAATAAAAGTATTTCAGCTGACAATGCAGCTTCACATGCACACATATCAATCTTAGACGACTCTTCACATGATCCCTGGGTGGTACTACAAAACCAACACATCAAAAGCTCTTTACCAGGTCGAAACATCTGCAGAAGTGAGACCAAGTATTAAAGCATGTCAACTGAACACCTAAGGCATTAGTTGAACCTAATGCCAAATTCTAGGGAAGATGCTGTCTAAGCATGTTATCAACATGGTTGTCCAACAACAAAGTCATACAAATAATGGAGATCAGCTATGGGCAAGAGGAAAGTGGCTAGCAAGCATCAATGTGCAGTAGCGTGTGTGGCAAGAAAGGTCAGTAGAGGTTGTGGGCAAGTGGTAGTGTGTACTGGAGAATATGAAATCCACTGGCAATCCACAGTCTGTGACAAAGGGTCAAAAGGAATAAATAAAGAGCTTCTTCTGCACAAGATTAATGCAGCATTGAATGAAATAGAGACTAACATTGACAATGCACCTCAAATAAATGTAGATAATGGAACTTTCAGGAGAATCAAAAAAGGGCACAGGGAGTTCACCTTGCTTGGGTTAAAACAGTTCAAACTTTTCAAACATTTATTTCACAAACATTAAACCAAACAGGGCAAAGTAGACACGTGCATTAGCTACATGTAATGTTAAGCAAATGTATGGGTCATTTGTGTAATCAAAATTTATTGCAACTGTGAAGAATTTTAACCACATTCTTAAAAAAATAATTTTGTTGTGTGAAAAAGAGCAGGATTAAAAATAAAAATTTCCAACATATGCCAGAAACAGAGTGCAAAACAAATGGCCAGAAATTCCACAAGTCGAAGTCATAATATGTGAAGTCTTTATTCAGTAAACTAAATGAAGTTGTCAAAGGAGGCCGCTCAGAAATTGAAATTGTCAGAAATGGGTCAGAAGTTACAATGAACACTACCTAGTGCAAACCTTCACTGAAGTGAAAGAGGATTTATAGAGGGAGGAAAAATAGAATCATGAATACATTTTAATGTCTTTCGTGTGAGGAAGATGGAAGCTATTACAGAAAATCTACATCCTTGCATTTTCAATATTTACTGTTAATGATCTGTGTATTGACATTGCTGTAAACAATCAAAGTAAACCCACTAAAGGCCAGGCACTGTTAAAGTTCAGAGTTTAGGAGAGTATGTATGAGCAGAGTGTATTCATTTTTGGATGACTTAACATCAGTTTGGTTCTCAGAATTCACTGATTCTGAATAGGTTTGTAAATGCATTCTTTCACACTTCTGTTCCTTCCATTAGTCAGACAGAAATGAAGAGGAGAGTGTTTCAGGATTCGTCAAGGGAGACGATTAGGTTACTCCATTCGTAAATATGAGTTTGGGAACTGCATCTTTAAGTAAGTCGGGGGAAGATGCTGGGCTCCAGGAGAATAATGATGATTAAAATGCTCTGACCAGCACTCAAAGTATGACTCAAACATTAGGGGACATGCCTGAAGCTAAACAGAAGGAACAGGTAAAAATATAAGGGTGTTATGTCGATCTATTTTAAGAACATCTTGTCCAATCAGATGATGTGCTTGTAAAACTCAAGTTAAGAATCATGAGCCATTCCATAGTAAATTGTACCCAGTACCCTTGCCCTAGAAAGCCATAGTTAATAAAGCAATTAAGGGTGTGTAGAAGAATCAGATTATTTAACACTGAGATAGTGAAAGTTCTAATGCAATCCACACTGTAACAAAAAGGGACGGCAGTGTGCATTTACTAACTGATGCCCATGGAGAAATGATGCAGTTTACTGTACAATGTGACCAACTGGAAGATGAAGGTATAGCAGGAAGAACACAGCCTTTCTGTGGAATGGAAGGTGTTAGCAGTTTAAAAGGATGGCCTTCGGGCTGTCAGTATCATCAGTGGCCTTTATGACAGCACTCACAGAAGTTCTAAGAGAAGAATTATTGATACACTTATCACCTACATAATGTTATTCTAATTAGTACTACCTTTAGGGAGAACATTTATACATTCTATGCCATGTAATTTAAGCGTTTAGTGGATGGGTAAATAAGAATTTGCCAAATCGCAAAACAGTTTCCTTGGGCATGTAATTTCTTTGCACGGAATCAAACCTGATCCAATGAAAATGGAACGAGTGAGAAATTTTCCTGCACAAAAATGATGTAAACAACTGAAAATCTCTCAGTTTGTGCAATTTCTATCACAGTATTTTCCTCGATTTTTTTTTATCTTCACAAGTACATCTCCACTGGAAATGGAATAAGGAATATCAAGAAGCATTTGAGTTAATTAAAAACCAGTTGCATGAGGCACCGATACTTCATCATCCTGATTGAAGCAAAAATTTCTACACTGGAACCGATTCAATTTATTCCTACTGGTAGCTTAGTACATTTAATCCACCACGGAAAATGAATGGGTATAGCAGTCTCTCTAAATAGCCACATTACAAGTATTTAGAAACATTCTAGAGAAACACTCCAGCACTTTGCCTTCTTTTCAGTTGTAAACATACTGAATCACAGTAATAGAGGGGAACAATGAAAGAATGGAAGTGCGCAAACATGTCATAGCAGTACTCAGGCAGCAGTAGCTGACTGCGACAGATGCAGCAACAGATAAGTAACCACATTTGTCATTTATGAGTTCCTAACCAGGAGCGAATTTTATTATATCATCTGTCTACTTTAATAGTTTAATTTCTTGAGTTTCTGCGTGTAAATTTAACATCTAATAGCCACAGTTCTCGTGTTTTCATTTGCGTCAGAAAGTAAACTGATATTGTGACATATTACAAGTTCCAGATCAGGGTCAAATTATTTAGTTTGACCTGAGTGCTTCGGTAGTTAGGTTTCTGAACATACGCATATTACTAGACACAGTTTGTGTTTTTGGCAGGTTCTATAGTAGAATTGCACAGCATGTGCTGACAGTTTGTTTATCTGCATAGTTTAGTCTTCCATGGTCTTTTGTATGGACAGGGACTGTGATTGTTGTATGCGGATGTGAGCCGAGTTGGTGACACTTCGCTCTCAGCTTCAGGCTGTGATGGCTTCCGTTACAGAGCTTGAGGCTGCAGTGGATGGGCACCACTGTTGTGGGCCGGCCGTGGGGACCCAACAGACGTCCAGCACGTCAGAGTCTTCTAATCAGTCCTCACCAGTGGCCAACCCAGTTACTGCTCGCACTGAGGCTGACCCCTCACCTGTTGTCGAGTGGGAGGTTGCCCCGGGGCGAAGCACATGGTGAAAGACTTCCCAGGTGGCCACACATAATGCCTCTCCGGTTTGTCTGACAAACAGGTTCCAGGTTCTGTCTGTGGCTGACACTGTCACTGAGCCAGATGCTGTCACCTGTCCTGTTTCAGAGGAAACCACTCAGCCTCCAAGATCTGGGCAATCACAGAGGCTGAGATTATTGGTAGTTGGGAGCTCCAAGGTTAGGTGCATTATAGGGCCCCCTTAGGGACTTGGATGACAAGAATGGTAAGAAATCCAGTGTGCATTCCGTGTGCATACCGGGTGGAGTCACTCCAGATGTGGAAAGGGTACTCCCGGATGCCATGAAGAGCACAGCATGCAGCCAACTGCAGGTGGTTGCTCAAGTTGGTAACAATTACGCGTGTCACTTTGGATCAAAAGAGATTCTCTTCGGTTTCGAGCAGCTAACAGAAGTGGTAAAGGCTGCCATTCTTGCTTGCAAGATTAAAGCAGAGCTGACCATTTGTAGCATAGCCGTCAGGGCCAATTCCGGACCTCTGGTACAGAGCCGAGTGAAGGGTCTGAATCAGAGGCTCAGACGGTTCTGTGACCGTGTAGGCTGCAGATTCCTCGACTTGCGCCAAAGGGTGGTTGGGTTTCGGGTTCCGCTGAATAGGTCAGGTGCCCACCACATACAGGTGGGGGACACACAGGTAGCAGGGTCTGTGTGGCGTCGACTGGGCTGTTTTTTAGGTTAGAGGGTCTCGGGAAAACACAAAAAGCACTTCAGTTACAAAGGGTGCAGGCTGAACACAGCAAAAATGTAGATACAGGAACCACTGGTATAACAGTTGTATATTGTCGTAGCTGTGTTGGGAAAGTACCAGAGCTCCAAGCGCTAATAGAAAGCACTGATGCTTAAATTGTTATAGGCCCTGAAAGCTGGCTAAAGCTGGATATAAGCTGGATATAAGCTCAGCCAAAATTTTTGTGAAGAACCTAACGGTGTTCCGAAAGGATAGGCTAAACATGGTTGGCGGAGGCGTGTTTGTTGCTGTCAGAAGTAGTTTAACTTGCCACAAAATTGAAGTAGATACATCCTATGAATTAGTATGGGCAGAGGTCATTGTTGGCAAATGGAATAAAATAATAATTGTATCCTTTTACCGACCTCCCAATTCAGATGGCACAGTTTCTGAAAGGTTCAAAGAAAACTTGAGTTTGATTTTAAACACATACCCGAATCATACGATAATAGTTGGTGGTGACTTTAATTTACCCTCGATATGGTGGTGAAAATACATGTTTAATTCCGGAGGTACGCATAAAATATCATCTGAAATTGTGCTAAACACATTCTCTGAAAATGATCTCGAGCAATTAGTTCATGAGCCCACGTGAATAGTAAACGGTTGTGAAAACATGCTTGACCCCTTAGCAACAAATAATCCTGAGTTAATAACGAGCATCAAAACTGATTCAGGGATTAGTGAACACAGGACTGTCTTAACAAGACTGAATATTGTAATCCCCAAACCATCATTCTTGTGAAACACAACTAGCTCTCTATTCACATGAAGTGTTGAGTGCTATTGACAAGGGATTTCAGATTGATTCCATATTTCTGGATTTCCATAAGGCTTTTGACACTGTAGGTACCACACAAGCAGCTTGTAGTGAAATTGCGTGATTATGGAATATCATCTCAGTTATGTGACTGGATCTGTGATTTCCGTCAGAGAGGTCACAGTTCATTGTAATTGTAGGAAAGTCATAGAGTAAAACAGAAGTGATTTCTGGCATTCCCCAAGGTAGTGTTTTAGGCCCTTTGCTGTTCCTTAGCTATATAAACGATTTGGGAGACAATCTGAGTGGCCGTCTTCAGTTGTTTGCAGATGATGCTGTCATTTATCAACTAATAAAGTCATCAGAAGATCAAAACAAACTGCAAAACGATTTAGAAAAAGAGGATCAGAATGGTTGGAAAAGTGGCAGTTGGCTCTGAATAATGAAAAGTGTGAGGTTATCCACATGAGTGCTAGAAGGAACTCATTAAACTTCAGTTACACGATAAATCAGTGTAATCTAAAAGCTGTAAATTCAACTAAATACCTAGGTATTACAATTATGAACAATTTAAATTGGAAGGAGCACACAGAAAATTATGTGGGGAAGGCTAACCAAAGACTGTGTTTTAATGGCAAGACACTTACAAAATGTAACAGACCTACTAACAAGACTGCCTACACTATGCTTGTCCGCCCACTTTTAGAATACTGTTGCACGGTGTGGGATCCTCACCAGATAGCACTGACTGAGTACATCAAAAAACTTTAAAGCAAAGCAGCAAGTTTTGTATTATAGTGAAATATGGGAGAGAGTGTCACAGAAATGATATGAGATTTGGGATGGACATCATTAAAAGATAGGTGTTTTTCGTTGCGATAGAATCTTCTCACGAAATTCCAGTAACCATCTTCCTTCTCCGAATGTGAAAATATTTTGTTGACACCGACTTACATAGGGAGGATTGATCACCAAGATAAAATAAGGGAAATCAGAGCTCGTACGGAAAGATATAGGAGAATGAAGAACCTTCCACAACTAGGAACTGCTTCTATCATTAGCCATAAATTAATGGATTGAGTTAATGATTGATGATCACCCAACAACCATGTATGCAAACAAGATCTACACTAATCAATGTTCATGTACCCAAAATTCTGACACATTAAGTAAGAAATGTGCATAGAGTGGACGTGCACGGATACATGCATCTGATGGAGAAAAATATGTAGCCAATGGCTAGTGCAATAAAAATAGACAAGAGCCCCAATGAAGATGCACATAACTCAAGGCTTATTATGTTAAAAAAGTCACTTTACAATCAGACAGTATTGCAAAACTAACTTTAGGCACGGAAGTTGCTTACATAACAATGAATGACATCATCACTTATTAAACTAATGCTGTTCGAGTAACTGACCTTCAAGTTAACTCTTACACTGGGCTACTGGAGATTCAGCTGTATATCCAGGAACCCGGTACCAGTTGCAAGTTGCCTAATTAATGCCTTCCAGGAACTACAAAAAATATTTTGGATAATTATTGATGGACTTGAACACAACAAGACATTTTTAACATAAGACTACACATCTTAGCGAGTAGGTATTGGCAAGTAGTACAGTGGGAAACAGTGTGCTTGCCAAGGCAGTGTAACTGATCATGTGTGCAAATACCCACACTTTATTTATTGAGTATTTCAGGAGGAGTGCACTTACAGACTTCAGATGAACTTCAAGCATGTAAGGAAGAAAAAGTTTAGCAAATGATTGCACTTATGCTTTACGTGGAACATTTAGCTCATTAACTTATTTGCAAACCAGTCAGAAGTTTAACTCTTGTGTACAACAGGGCATCAGAGTCTAAACAATTAGCAATTTACTGGTACCTGTACAATATCTGGATGGTAAGGTACTAAATTTTCACATATGAATGACAGGAACATGGAAATATCACTATAATTGGTGTACATACCATTGTCACAATGGTGTTGATATTGTGAATACAAAGAAATTATTGCAGTAACTTGTGAACAACAAAAAAGTTTGTTGTAATAGAATAAAGGTGACATGTATACTTTCTTGTTAACAGCACATGCACTCTGAACATATTTATGAACAAACCATTGTACTATTACCTATTGTGTTTCAATCACATTCTTCATCACTGTAATACTGAATTTATATGGGAAACATGGAAGTCGATAACTGACAACTCCAAACTGGGGTAACATTTCCACAAAAATATATAAACTGACAATCATATGGCTATCACAGAATAATGATGTATTTGTATTATTGCATATTTATATCCATTAGGTAAGACTAAAGCAAAGCTTCCTAAGTGCAAGCATTTTTTTTTTCACTGCCAGGTAATGAACTACTTGCAAAACAAAGTTTCAAGAATTTACAAAACCCTTACAAAAACTTTCTTCACTACATTGGCAACAAAATAAGCTTTACTGCAAACAAGAAGCTTCTAAGGAATCCAATTGACCAATTGGCATCATGACAAGAAACGAACTCACACACAAAATTAATATAAAATTTCTATCTGTGTAGTAATATTTATAACACTTGTATCAAGTGGAATGATGTCCATAATAGATATAAAGGAAACTGACTACTGAGCATCAGTAAGTCTACACTCGACACATGCCATCCATCTGCTTACTAAAAATCCAGAGTGTTTCACAATTCCTATTACAGAGAGGTTCCAGAGCAAACTTTATCCACCAGGTTTCATTACTGAACCCATGTCTGGAAATGTACAGAGTCCCTTCTTCAACTCTTACACACCTGTAATAGGAATTCTGAACATGCCCTGGGTACAGCAAGAAAACCCTGTAGCAATTTTACAACAGATTGCATAGTTTACATTAAGTGCATGTAACACAAATGAAAATATCCCAAGAGCATATGGTATTTATGACTACATAAATAAATGACCAAAATAGTGACTTTATCATTTCTTTGATCCATGTAATTCTGAAGTTACGGTAGTATCTGGGAAATTGTTTACTGAGGAGGTACTCTTTTGTGAGGAAGTACAGCAGTACCTCATATACTTTCAACAATGCTCAACTATAAAGTCCAGTCCTCATTTTCATTTCAGTCTTCTCCAAACACCTGGCACCTCCAAATTGATTTTGGGTGCATCAGGAATGTCCAGCCTTTTGCACAACTTCACAGAAATTTAATAATGCTCCTCCACAGCATGGTCATCACTGTTCTCATACAAGCATGGCTAAAGGTTTCTCCAGCCACATTGTGGAGATACATAGTAGTATCACAACTGCTTCCTCTTCCTCTTCCTCTTGTTCTTGTTCTTCAATACCCGAACAGGTCCTCCCACATCAGAGAGAAGATTAAATAAGGAAAATGAAAGACACCCTCTGGCCTCGTAACCTAATACCATCGGGGTCGAAAAGATCAAGAGTTTGTCAAGAGAGACCGACAGAAAAGAAAACAGAATACGTCTGACACACGTAAGTGGAAGCAATGTCAGACGTTTCTAAAAAGAAGATAGTGAGACACATATGACTGTTCTGTTTATGGCAAGTGGTACCTGACCATATTTAAAACCAAAGTAATGTCAAATTTAATATGTGAAATTCACATGTTTATGCCGAGCTACCAAGTTGACACAATACCATGTTCCCTAACATCACAAGTACATTCTTTGGATATAACACAATTAACAATGGGTAAATATACAAAAGTGAAACATTAAATGATTCAAAAATGTAACAGCACTTTATGCACTGATATATGCTGTTAGATATTCCTTCCAAGTACCTGGTACCTTGCTGATATTAAATTTTTTAAACTGTAATATTTGCAACATAGAAACATTAATGAAATGTAACATCTAACAAGCCTCTGTAGTCACTACAGAGAGATATAATATTAAATACTAAGTGTTAAAAGAAATTTCTTGACATCTATTACACTTGAAGTAGCTATTCAGATTGTTTGAGCTAATCATAATACACAAGTTAGTACATTCCATATTACTAATCTGGAACATTCGATTGTCTAAAATGCCGACTTAATTATATGAGGGGTGTTCAGTAAGTAACGCAATAATTTTTCTGAAAGCAGGTTGGCTTTATTCAGGATCCCATTACACCATATTATTTCCTATGATCTTTGATACAAAACCCAAGTTTTCAGCACAATTTCTGTTCAATTTGATGGCCTTACGCCACCTTACTGGGAGGGCTTGTATGCCTCATGACACCATTCTACTAATTGATGACAGCACCATCTTGTTGCATCAACAACTGCCCCCATCATCCACACACTGCTTTCTGCAGAGTGCAGAATGGACAGTTCTTCCTCATCTACCCAACAGTCTGGACATCGCACCATCTGGATTTTGTCTCTTTGTCCCAATGAATTATGTGTGCTCCTCTCAGGTGTGCAGATTTGGTGAGGTCTTGCAATGTCACGGAGAAGAAGAGTTCATTTCCATTTTTGTGGTGACGTACATGCTGAAGTTGTTTCTTCAACTTCATGATGGTAGTGCAAAACACTACACCATGATGGAGGTAATCACACAGAATAACAACTTCAAAATTCCAGAAGACCACCACCATGACTTCACTGGTTGAGGATGCAGCTTTGAACTTTTTCTTCAGAGCAGGTGATGTGGTGCCACTCTGTGGATTGCTGTCTTGTTTCTCAGTTCAGAGTGTTTCACCGTCTGACAATGTTTGACAAAAATTATCACTTTAACCCTTGTAATGTGCAGACAGTTTGGCACAGGTGGTCATTCTTTGGTCTTTACAGTCTCCAGTTTGGCGGGGCACACCTTTGAGTACCCTAACTGGTGGATGAGTGTGTCTGCACTAACAACAGAGACGTCCAGCTGAGCAGCAAGGTGTTCCATCCTTCGCGATTGCCAGATCACAATCAGAGTGTTCGCATGTTCCAACATTGCGGAATCACAACTGTGTGCAAATGGCATACTTCTTTTTTCCACTACCAGGTCTCTGTAGATATTCTGCAAGTGCCTATGAATATCTGTGATGGTCTGCTTTTGCACTGAAAACTCAACAGGTCCCTGCTTGCAATACACCTCTGTTATAGACGCCATTTTTAAGGCACAAATAGTGCTGCCACTTATTGCAACTTTGTGGAATATTCCTACTTCAGCCCCTATAGCTTTATCATATCCAAAGATGTTAAATGCAGAATTTTTCGGAGTGACATTGGCCGAGAATAGAAGTATGTTGCATTACTTATTAAATGCCCCTCCTACATTGTGTTACATTATTTAGAAAATCATCATATAGAAATATCAAAGTTGAGAGATACTACACTTTTGGGTAAACATATTGCTATTGTGGTAATGATATAAATGTGCGCAGGTAACAATTTAACCGTGGCAAAATATGGTAATTCCCTGTACACACAGGGTACCTAACACAAAGTGAATATAACTTGCCATAAATTCCTCTGTGTGTTTCTAAATTATTTATTCCTAAAAAACATACTTTAGCATAAAATTTAAAAAGTAATGACAATCACATATTTACAATGTCATTAACAAATTCACATCTGCAGTTATTCCTTCTTGACCAGCATTAATTGTAGCCACATTTGATTATATGCAGATCCACAGCCTCCATATATGATAATCATTTTGTAAAAGAAAATACTGTCCATGAACTGCTTCTTGAAGTTGTAATGCATGTAACAGTGTAACAGACAACTAACATTCAGATTATTAGGACAATGGCAGAATACATTTCAGCAAACACATGTATCCATTACTTATCTGTGAAGTACATTTAGAAGAGTAACCTATAACTGAAATTTTTAATAATACTTTGTAATCATTTAGTGTGTATATTATTGTTACATCTGCATAAGAGAATTTCTAGCATGAGTGATGAGCCACATTATTATAAAAATACGTTCAAATTATGATGCATAATAAATATCTTCCACATAAATCATATTCAGTATGTTTAAAGACTCAAACTACAAGGTATAAAACAACTTCATACTTCTGACTGCTTTAGAAATGCACAACTATGTTATGACATTAAGCATTTAGGAGAGGTTTGAAATTATGTTTGAAGTTTTTTGGAAATCACATAGTGCTCTCATTATGAAACATGGGATATATGCAGTGGGTATAATTTGTGCAACTTGAGCTACACTGCTGCAAGACATATATGCACTGTTTCAGACTGTAATACTCGTCCTACAGGGTTAAACTTTTGTTATAAGTGCTAAGCCCCGTGGGATTAGCCGAGCGGTCTAAGGCGCTGCAGTCATGCACTGTGCGGCTGGTCCCGGCGGAGGTTCGAGTCCTCCCTCGGGCATGGGTGTGTGTTTGTCCTTAGGATAATTTAGGTTAAGTAGTGTGTAAGCTTAGGGACTGATGACCTTAGCAGTTAAGTCCTACAAGATTTCAAACACATTTGAACATTTTACGTGTACTAAATCATGGCAGGAATTTAAATTCACCCCACATCTGTACAAAATATTGAAAATTAAAGAAAGCACTTACATAGGCTACATGCAACAGGCACTGTTTGTCATGAACCCGATTAGTCACTTAGTAATACAGCCGTAACAGTGTTTGGGTAAAGTAACACCTTCTGCCCTTCTGAGTCCTTCAGTGTCTCTGGTTTATGCTAATATCTGCCTGCAGTAGTCAATGGTGCACAGTGGAAATGTACCATGTTTACAGATGACACCATCATTGTAACAGAATATCTGTCTAACACAATCTCCAATGACATTTCACCAAAATTCTGTAGCAGGTCTGTTAACTCCCTTCCTGCCAAGCTAAACACAATAAATTTTATGCAATTTACATGAAGTCATGAAAAGCCAGACAAACACTCAGTGACACTGAATAACCAGCACATAATCAGGTGATAGAAATATGTCCTGGGGGAACTCTTCCTTAATCAAACTATCATCTCCCTACTGAGCAGTGAAAATAATAATATATAGAATGAGTCCATCAACCTCCCATTGCAAGTAATTTAGCTAGCTGAGATAACTGACTACTGCTTCTCAACACTGATTTTCTCTAATGTATCATGTTCCTGGAGACTGGATCCTTGGTGACAGAACTCAAAAATTCACAGATGTGGCACTAAACAAAAGAATTACATACACTGTCTCTGCTGCAGAGAGATGCTATGTATGCTGCTGTAAACATTTTTGATCTCCTTGCCACTGAGCTCAAACTCTTATGGAATAGTAAATCTCTTTTAAAAACTAAATGTCCTGACCTTACCTTGAATCAATATGTTGTACAATATGTTTATAAACAAGTTATCCAACGTAAAATATATTTTTATTAACCTTTTGTCAGTTATAAAATTTGTTACTATTTCAGGGGTCAATGCAGCTTCACAAGCATACATGTCAACCTCAAAGGACCCTACATGTGATCCCTGAGTGGCACTAAAAAAGAAACACAAGTGGCTAATCTCTCAACTACATGAGAAGTACATACCAGTCAGGGAACGAATGACTCATCATCACATCAAGAGCTCTTTACCAGGGCCAAAGTTCTACAGAAGTGGGACCAAGTAATAAAACACGTCAACTGAACATTGAAGCATTAGTTGCACCAAAGGCCAAATTCTAGGAAAGATACTGTTTAAGCACGTTATCAACATGGTTGTCCAAAAATGAAGTCATACAAATAACGGAGATCAGCTACGTGCAAGGGTAAAGTGGCTAGGAAGTGGTGTCGTCGTTACAAAGTACCACTGTACCTAATGAAGTGAAAAGTACATGTACATCTTCAAATCTAATATCCCTTACAGCATCAATGTGCAAGAGCAGGTCAGTAGAGGTTGTGGGTGAGTGTTAGTGTGAACTGGAGAGGATGAAATCCACCGGCAATTCACTCACTGCGATGAAGCATCAAATGGAATAAATAAAGAGTTTCTACTGCATGAGATTAATGCAGCATTAACTAAACTACAGATTAACATTGATAATGCACCTCAAATAATTGTAGATAATGGAAGTTTCATGACAATCAAAAGAGGGCACAGGATGTATGCCTTGGTTGGGTTCAAACAGTTCAAACATCTATTTCAGAGACATTAAACCAAATAGGGCAAAATATACACATGTGTTAGACACATGAAATGTTAAGCACATATATGGGTCATTTGTGTAATCAAAAATTACTCCAAAGGTGAAGAATTTTAAACCATGTTCTTAAAGTTTGGTTTTGTGCAAAACAACGGGATTAAAAATCAAAAATTCCAACATATGCCAGAGACAGAGTGCAAAAACAATGGCCAGAATTTCCACAGGCACAAGGCATAATATGAGAAGTTGTGATTCAGTAAACTAAATGAAGTTTTGGAAACGGGCTGCTCCGAAACTGAAGTTGTCGGAAATGGGTCACAAGTCACAACGAACACTACCAAGTGCAAACCTGTCACTGAAGTGAAAGAAGATTTATAGAGGGAGGTAAAAATAGATTGATACATACATTTTAATGCCTTTCATGGAAGTCCAAATATGCTGGATTATGGTCGCAACATCTATTTTGGTGAGGAGGACGGGAGCTTTTACAGAAATCTACCTCCATGCATTTTCAATATTTCCTGTTAACAATTTCTTAACTGCTTTAAAAAAATTGAAGTGAACACATTAATGATAAAGGGTACTTAAAAAATTTCGATTTTTCCACAATATATACAATATATATATATGGTTTAAAATGAAAAATTACCAATATATAGCAAATTTCAAAGTTACAATCATGTATGAAGTCATGCCTACTTTATTTCTGTTGCAGAAATTATTTCGAAAAGAACAGATAACTTTCTGTTTCCAGTGATGATACATTGTATATGTTGTAACAGTGCAGGTTTCTAGTGTCCATAAATGATTATCTTTGCTAGTATTTACTTTTGTTTTGCTGAATCAATTTGTTCATGTGTTACTGAATGTTTGTTGCCCAAGTACTACATATATTTGTGGAATTATGTATCATTTAGTGTGCAATAAATGCAAACTATGCCATGCATCAAGAAATTCAATAAAAGGAAATTCCCTGGTAACCAGTTCACAAGCAAAGGAAGCCACGCTATTGAAAGTAATGTACGTATCATCTCCCGCCAATCCTATTGCTGATTCAAATTTTTGTGTTAACGGTGACACTGTTTGTAGTGGATTTGTTGTTGTTGATGTGGGCACCTTATCTGCTTTGATAAAGGAAGTGGTGAAATGTAAGCAATGTGATGGTATAGGCTGTCTGGAAATAACTGAACAACAAACTAGCAGGAAGGGTTTAGCATCAAAAGTAGTTTTTCTGTGTAGATCCTGCAATAAATCTCGAAAATGACTTCAAACATTGTGCGTAATTCAATGTGATTTTGAAGTTGGTGTATGCATGTGTGCAATACGAAAAGGGAAAAAGGCTATCAAGTGTTTTGTAGTTTGATGGACCTTCCCCCTCCTCGCACTAGGAACAACAAGTACATAAAACACTTTTAGGTGCCTTGACCGTTGTGTCTAAAGCATCTATGAAATGTGCAGTAGAAGAAACTTTAAATATTATTGGAACCAGGGACATTGTTGTTGCATTTGATGGAACATGAAAACATCGAGGACAAGTGGTACTTCTCTAGAGAATGGAAAAGTTGTTGATGTTGATTGCTTATGTAAGTACTGCCATACCTGCCATGGTAACACTGGAGGACATATTGAACATCAGTGTTCTAAGAATTATGATGGTTACACAGGAGGTATGGAGGAGTGTGGTGGAGCTCTTAAAATATTTCTGAGGTCGATTCCCATTTATAATGTTATATACATGAAGTACCTAGGCAATGGGGACTCTAAAGCTTTCAATAAAATTAATGAGTTCAATGTTTATGGTGATACATTGGTAAGGAAACTTGAGTGTTGTAGACATGTGCAAAAGAGGATGGGTGCTAGATTGAGGAAGCTACAAGGAGAAATGACAGGAAAGTTGTTATCAGATGGATGATCTCTGTCTGGCTGAGGCAGATCAACAGAAACTGGAATAGACCTCCTTCAGAGTTACTATGGACTGGCTATTACATGAACTGCACCTTTTTTTTTTTTGTCGTTTTAGGGCGCACAACTACAATGGTCATTAGCGCCCATACTAAGTTAGGAATGCACCGTGAGGCGCAAGGTTAAAACAGCCACTAAAAGGGACAACACTATATAAGACGTAGTAACAGCCATAGGATTAAAAGAAACAGCATAATCAAATGTCCTTAGACAGGTTTGTCAAGTTGATAAAAGGAAGAATGCGAGCAGCTGCTCCTGGGTCATCTGCTAAAATGGCATCCAGAGTACATGACAGGCCAAGATCAAGATGCAGAGTATTAAAATTTGGACAGGACATTAAAATGTGGTGGACCGTCACCAACTGCCCACATGGGCAGAACGGTGCCGGCACAGCCGTCAGCAGATGGAGATGGCTGAATCAGCAGTGTCCAATTCGTAACCGGGCCAAAATGATCTCCTCCCACCGAGAAGGGCGGGAGGAGGACGTCCAAGCCGCGAGAAGAGGTTTCAAGGCCCGAAGCTTGTTGTCCGTAAGTGCAGCCCAATCGGCATGCCACAGCGATAAAATGCGCCGACAAATGACCCTGCTACAATCTGATGAAGGGACACAACAAGAGGCTGTCCGAGGCTGGAGGACTGCAGCCTTGGCTGCGGCATCTGCAGCTTCCTTCCCAGGGATACCGACATGGCCAGGAACCCACATAAAGCTAACCGGAGAACCGTCGTCCACCAGCTGCTGAAGAGAGCATTGGATCCGGTGCACGAAAGGGTGAACCGGATACGGATCACTGAGGCTCTGGATGGCCCTCAGGGAATCGGAGCAGATGACATAAGCAGAATGTCGGTGGCAGCAGATGTAAAGAACAGCTTGGTAGTGGGCAAAGAGTTCAGCTGTGAAGACCAAACAATGGCCATGGAGCCGGTATTTGAAACTTAGTGCCCCGACAATAAAAGAACACCCGACCCCGTCATTGGTCTTAGAGCCATCTGTGTAAATGAAGGTCATATTAATGAACTTCGAACGAAGTTATAGAAAACGGGAGTGGTATACCGAACTGGGAGTAGCCTCCTTTGGGAGCGAGCTGAGGTGAAGGTGAACGTGAACCCAAGCCTGGAGCCACGGTGGCGTGTGGCTGTCCCCGACTCTAAAGGTTGCAGGGAGTGAAAAATCAAGGTGTTGAATGAGGCGACGAAAGCAAACTCCAGGGGGTAGCAGGGCAAAGACATACAACCCATATTGATGGTCGAGAGAGTCATCAAAAAAGGTACGATAAGATGGGTGGTCGGGCATTGACAGTAGCCGACAGGCATACGACAAAGCAGTGTATCGCACTGGTAGGTGAGTGGCAACACACTACATGCAGTTCAGAGCTTGTAAGGGGTGTCCCACGAGTATATGCCTCACATATGATGCAAGCAGATAGAAGAAGTCGACAGTGTTAAATTGTTGGGATTACAGCTTGATATTGAATTCAACTGGGTAAAGCACACCACAGAACTGTTGAAGTGTCTTAACAAATCTCTATTTGCAATACGAATTGTGTCAGACATATGGGATATAAAAGTGAAAAAGTAGGCATACTATGCTTACTTTCATTCCATAATGTCATATGGAATTATTTTTTGGGGTAATTCATCAAGCCAAGCTAAAGTTTTCTGGGCACAAAAATGTGCAGTCAGAGTTATATGTGGTGTGAACTCGAGAACATCCTGCAGAAGTGTGTTTAGGGAACTAGGGATACTAACTACTGCTTCCCAATATATTTATTCCTTAATGAAATTTGTCATTAAAAAGGTATCACTTTCTCAAACCAACAGCCCAATTCATGGAATAAATACTAGAAGTAAGAATAATCTTCACAAAGATTTAAAGTTATGTAGCCTTGTACAAAAAGGTGTGTATTATTCGGGAACACATATTTTCAATAACTTGCCAGCAGCCATAAAAAGGTTAACAATCAATGGAATTCAGTTTAAGAGAAGCTTAAAGGATTTACCTGTGGCCAACTCCTTCCATTCCATTGATGAATTTCTCAGTAGACCCAATTGATTTGTGTGTTCATTGTAAGTGTGTGTGTGTGTGTGTGTGTGTGTGTGTGTGTGTGTGTGTGTATGTGCGCGCGTGTGTAACTACAATCTAACTTTGCCATTTAAGTGCAGTAATGTGTTCATTGTAAATATTTTAGTAGTTGTATAACACATTTACTACCTAAGAAAAAATAAAAAAATATATTTTAAATTCAGTGCATTAGTATTTTTAAAATGATTCTTTCATATAGTGTTCATTAAAAAATGATGATCATTCCACTTGGGACCTGTGGAAGGAACATTAGCTTATTTGTCTGAGTTGTAAATATTTGTCATGTATTGTTGTTTTTCTGACATGTTCTACATTCTGGAGTACCTCCTCACTATGCAACAATTGGAATGAAAGTAAATGTAATTTAATCCAATCTATAGTCATCACAAAGTTAGTTTCTCTCTCTACACATTTACCACTCATCAATGTTAATTTCTCATTAGTGTTACATACTACCTTATTTATCTTTTCATCACAATCTTTAACTGCCACCTCAACCTTCCTATATAATTCAGGAAGATTAGAGTTGACTATCTTAATTTTTTTAATTTCTTTCTTTAGTTCATCCTTTAAACTAGTCATGTCTTCTTTCATACACATACCACTCAAACTACTCATAATTCACATTAACATCACTTCCACTTTTCCATCTGCCATAAACTTTTGCCCTTGTTGATTTTTGCTACTAGGTTCCTCCTACTTAACCTTAATTATCTCATCCACCTCAGTACTGTTCTTGTCCATTTTGCTCACATCACCATACAATCTATATGACACTTATTGTTCCATCTACAATAGGACTTTAGACCCCATCATTCAAAGTTACATTCATATCTCATTTATAATCACCACCATCTACTGTACCAATCTCCTGTTGCCCCTTGTCCCCCATCACACTGTCTCATTCATAAAGAACACGCATTATTTATCACTTAATACAAAACAGATTTTGCTATGAAATTACCTTACTTTTAATCACTCGTGTCCTGTTGTTGCTGTTGTCATTTCGACTTGTCATCCAAATGGCTGTTGCAAGTTTTAATTCTCTCAGAAAGGCATATTTTTTTATTCTGGTCAGCTGTGTCCACCTGGGAGCTGATTGGCTGCTCCTGTGCTCAGTGGCTGCTTCCACAGAACCAGATCACTGATTGGCTGTTGCACCATAGCATTGTAAACTGCTGTTAAGTTCACTGTTCAAAATTCGGGAGTCCTCCTTTACATAAGCCTCATTAATAGTTTTCAGGCAAACATCCACATACTGCTACAATAGTTTAGTGTTGAATATCTATGAGCAATAAAAATGTAATTCACAGCTCTTCCAGAATAATCAGGTACATAAGGAATAGACACTGTCATTGTTTTAACACATGGGTTAATTGTGTTACACTTATTTCACAGTTAAGTTGATACATTTTTGTTGATGTAACCGACACCGGTATCTCATCTGAAACTCTTCCGTGGACTGACTCTCTTGGGACCTCAAATTGGGCCCTTATATATCCTCACAATAATAGGTGCTGAAACTACACATTGTTCAAAGTTAAATTTACGGAAATTACATTTGAAACTGAATACACTGAAAAATTGGTTCTTTTTAACAGTTTCTTCTACTACAAGGGTTAAGCCAAATTATTTGTTTAAATTGTGAAATTGAGAAATATTGTTAAACAAGCAATACTTTTGTCAAAACTGTTTATTAATTAGGAATTAATTAAAGGCTGGCTTTACTAACATGTTCTCAAATAGGCCCAAATAAATACTTAATGAATGCTAGTATTTCATCCTCCAAATTTTTATAATTATTATAGAATTTATATTTGTTTATACATCAACAACAGGATTTAAGTTACAAAATAATTACTGATTTTGCCCTACAATGAAAGATAGTAACTAGTAATAGCCAAAATAAATTAACACATCAATTACATACATAAAAGAAAGCACAAAATTAGTTCTGGTACTAAATTCCTTAAAACTGAGGGCTAACCTTTCTCTTATATGAAAACACAGATTATACTCACATATGCAATTAGTCAAAAGTGAAAAAATAAATTTTAAGGAAGCACATGGCAAAACAAGTGGGGGAGAAAAATTATCCTGGCTTGATTCGTCACAATGGATGAACTGAGTCAATTGGTTCAGTGGTTACATTTGGTGGTATGTTTGTAGAGCTTAAGGATACATTCACTTGTTGATACCTGCTCTTAATTGGCATCCTTGTTCATATAACAATCTTTGGGGAATCAATTTACAGAGGGGGGAAGTTCAGAAATGCTGAATAATCACAAAATAAGCACATATTATTAGGTTCTATAGTAAGCATATGGTCACACTAGTAGCTTCTTGTCAGCTGATCAGGACTGGACCTGATTGACAAAACTAGATGTGCAATGGGCTCATCCAACTGTTGATATTCGTGTAAAATTGTAAGCTGCAAAGCTTTCAGGCTACAAAAAAACAGTGGAAAGGACAAGGACACTGATGTAACTGAGAAAACAACTATGTGGGGCAAGACACTGATGTCAAATCCATGAGGTACCAACACACTGCTTACATATGTTGCACAATACCACATCTACTCTGCGCAGCTAACTGCTATGATAAAGTCCACTCCACCACCTCCCCAAAACCAGAGTAATGCAGGTCCAGCAACTGAGAAGAGCTGTTGTCTCAATCTCTCACACAGTCTCTTGCACTTCTGATATAGGCTCTCAACACAACACCCGTCCATCACACACTGCCTTTATGACCTTGGCTCTTTCCATCCCAACTTCTATTCCTCATTTCTACTCACATTACACCCCTCCCCCACCTGCCCCCCCCCCACCCCTCTGCCACAAGCAAAAAAATTCAGTATCGTAGTTGAGAAATCACTTCCACTTGCATACTGATATGCAAGGACTCAAAGATGGAATGAAAACCTATAGAATTAATGATTTGTTTTCCATGTTGAGAGAGCAGTTAGTTTGTCTTTCAGTTATTTTGGAGTTGTTGACTTCGTCAGAGTAATTTGAAATTTTGTTTCCTGTCTGTCTGGATGTATCACCGTAATATCAAGCACCAACACAAAGATCGAGAACAGAAGGGCAGGGAGGGCTGTAAGATGACATCAGCCAATATTAGGCTCTCTCTAGAATGACACTGAGACAGGAGCGGCATCTAGGCCAAGAGAATATAAGTGCCACTCCAACTGGGCGAGGCCTGAGTTGAAGTCAAGCTGACCTATGAACAGTACAGCAGTGACTCAGATACAGTACTGGTTTGCTAGTATTATGAATTGTATATATTGAACAACTTGTTTAAACTTGTTACCCCCTCCTATATCTCACAAAGTATTCTAATCATTTCCTTTTGTAATGAACACCATTAGTAAGATTTGCTCAAATTGTTGTCTAGCAATCCAAGTAAGCAGCTTTCCTAGGGCACCCTATATATTAAACGAGTGGGCACAGGACAACACAGGGGAACTATACTAAGGCACCAGGGCACCAGAAATGATTTTCCTCGAGTAAATAATCTGGTGGTGATCGTGCAGCAGCGGCTGTAGCAGTAGCTTTATTATTGATATGCCATTACAAAATGGTTTGTTTCAGCACTGCATTCCACCCACACTCCCCTCCATCCCCCTTCCTAGGTGCTCACATCCTTCCTGTACACGAAGCTCTGAATCACTACGGTACGTGCTTCTTTCATGTGCAGATATCCTTTCCCTGGGAACTTCTAACTTCTTTTTCTAAGACTTAATGTCCCCCTGCAGAAATTTGTTACTTGTGGTAATGCTTCCAGTTTCTTTCATTAAACAATCTACCTTCACCCTTTTCCAAATATGTAGCTGCTTGAGTAGGATAGTTTAAATATCAATGAACTTATTGCATGTAAGAGACGGTTGATTAAACATTAGTACAAGACAGAAAATGTCTCCAACCTATCATGCTGTAGAGAAGGTACAGGAGGGGTTGTGTGCTATTACCGTTGTTGCCACCTGGCACCTCAGATTGCATCAGGTATGTATCTGGGTCTCTCTGGGTGTCTAACTCCGATATTCTCCAAGCAGCAGTGATTGTATGCAGGTAATAATGCAATTTGTGTTGTGATTACTGCCTCTACTATGCATTGGATTCCTAGAGAGAGAATTAAAAGCACCTTTAAGTATGACATTGCTTATCAGAACAACAGTGCCTATAAAATCCAGGATGTATCTTTTCCTCAATAATGTGGATATTGCAGTCCAAGGAAATCTATGAAATGTTTATTACATGAGGATATGCTTGTAACATTACCTCCTTGAGGATTACATTCTGAATTAGAAAACCAAGGTCTTCTGTCTACTTCTGAACAAGATATGGAAAATGAATACTGTTCTTTCACAGAAAATATATCCTTATAAGGCAACATACAGAATGCTGTAAGAGATGTAGCAATGCAGTAGGGAGATGGACTAAATTTGTTGTGTTAATATGACATAAACGAACACTTTCCTCAAAACACTCTTGTTATCATCTACAAGCACTTCATGCTTGTTAAGCACGCAGTGGTAGTACAAGAAACCAGGTGAACATCCTTTAGATTTAAGTTTGCTTATAGGTTCTCATAGGAAGGGATCATCACAATGATATGTGAACTCTGAAAAAAGAAAATCTTGAATGACTCCATATTCAATACACATGACAATTGCACTAATGGTTATTAAAAATGTTCCTGAGATTGCAAATTTTGTTATTTTGCGTTTTCAAGCAAATGTCACAAACAAATGATAAGTGAAGCACCTAAATTTGAATCACACATCAAACAGCTTCATAAAATGGTCTCTCCTTGATAGAAGCATGGCCAAAGGCAATTCCAGAAATTTTATTTAAATATTTTCCTGGTTCTTAAACTGACATCACAGGCACTTCTCGTATGTCTTATTTATCTCTGGAATATCCCCAAATATGTCTCATTTAGTAGTTCAACAAGAACAACTTCCTTCAGCACATGCTTCACAGCATTGTAATTATGTACATCATTCATTCTACACCCACAGCAATGAGACCCTCAGCTATATGGACCATGTCAGAAGAAATGCATTGTTTGCACTCAACACAAATAAAAGGAAAATAGAGACTAACCAAGTTATTTGAGAATTTTTTGGTTCCGGAGTAGTTGGGTGATAGCATTAGCTACAACTGAACAGACCCTGGAGTGATTGCTAAAGAAAAATAACTGTAGGTAATTCCAGAATTTAGACAATGTCTGTTTTATGTTCTGTAGTATATTTCATTTTTAATAACATTAAAAGCTGTTCATGATTTTATAGTGAGTTTTCAGTTTTGTTTTTTATTTTACATGACTAGTTCTGTAGGACTGAATTGACAAGCAAAATTCCATGCTCATGGAACATGTCAGCACATGAAATTACAACATAAAAGCAATAGATAAAATGTTGAATCCTAAAAAGACATCAAGCTGTAAGTTCATGTACACACAATCAACAATACGACACAGGAATGAGCTATTCTTTTCAAGGAACTCCTTGGCAGAATAGAAGAAGTGACCCATGAGGGCACTCTTGAATATAGATTTGAAAGTGTATGCATTACATAAGATTTTGGAATTCTTGTGGCAGCTTACTGTAAATGGATGCAGCAAAACACTGCATGCCTTTCTGCTGCCTAATATTAAGTGAAAGTTGCTAATCCTTTGGAATACTGTTAACAAGAAATGACAGTAAAGAATATATGTAACTTACCACATATGCCCAAAACCACCAATTTCTGAGCCAAAAATACACTTCAAGAGTGGGAAGAGTTATCCCAGAATATATCATGCATCTTAAGTGAATGGGTACAAGCAATGTGGACTACTTTTCGTGCCCAACTACCACTTACTTCAGATACTGTTCTAATAGTAAACATGGCAGGATTAGGTCTGAACGAGATGCTGAAAAGGAGTTTTCCATGACAGTTTACTATCTGGACATCTATAAATTTGAACTGTTCAGTCTTACTACTCAAATGCCCATTCTGTATAATTAAAATGTTAGGTTTTGTTGAACCCTGTGTTAGAAACTAAAAACCGAGTCTTACTGTGATTTAGAGTTACATTTGTAGAAAATGAAGTATGTCTTCAACTGCAGTATTTGAAACAGTGCCAATCATGGACACAACATGTACAATAATGTATGAGGGTCACCCCTAAAGAAAGGCACACTGCTTTTGTAAAAATACTGTTTTCATTCTGCATCTGTGAAAGTTTTACAGTGTGTTGATACATCCTACCCACTTGTTTTCAAACTTAGTTCAACCTGTTCCCGTGAGTGGAGCCTGCACACCATGTCTTCAAGATAGCTGCTACACTTGACGTTTGTCAGAAGCAATGTGCTCTCATAGAATTCCTGTGCTGTGAAAACAAGACAGTGGGAAACATCCACAAGAGGTTGAAAAAGGTGTACGGAACTGCTGCTGTCGATCGCAGTACAGTTAGTTGGTTGGTGGGCAAGCAGGTTATGTGATGAAAGCGGGCACGGCAATATTGAGGGTTGTTCTTGCAGTGGCAGGCCTCATACCACACACACTCCAGACTATGTACAGAGAGTTAACGAATTGGTGACTGCTGACAGACACATCACAGTGAACGAATTGTCACGCTACGTTGGGATAGGGGAAGGAAGTGTTTGCAGAATATTGAAAGTGTTGGCATTAAAAAAGGTTTGTGCCACGTTGGTTCCCAGGATGTTGATAGTGGCTCACAAAGAAACAAGGAAAATGGTATGAAGTGAACTTTTGGAACATGGTTGGAGAATGGTGGAGATGAATTTCTTGGAAGAATTGTGACAGGTGATGAAACATGGCTCTATAATTTTTTACCAGAGATGAAGAGGCAATCAGTGGAGTGGCATCATGCAAATTCACCCAAGAAAAAAAAAATCAAACCCACACCTTCTGCTGGAAAAGTTATGGCTACGGTGTTTTTCAATTCCGAAGGTCTCTTGCTCGTGGACATAATGCCAAGTGGAACCACCATAAATTCTGATGCATATGTGACGACACTGAAGAAACTTCTAGCTCGACAGATTCATGTTTGACCACATCAGCAAAAGCAGGATATTTTCCTATTGCATGACAATGCATGGTCACATGTCAGTCAAGAAACCATGAAAGCGATCACAAAACTTGGATGGACAATGCTGAAATACCTGCCTTACAGTCCTGACCTGGCTCCTTGTGACTTATCTCCTTGGGAAACTGAAAGACTCTATTTGTGGAACAAGGTTTGAAGATGATGACTCCCTTGCGCATGCTGCCAAACAGTGGCTCCAACAGGTTGGTCCAGAATTTTACCGTGTGAGTATACAGGCGCTGGTTCCAAGATGGCGTAAGGCAGTTGAGAGGGGTGGAAATTATGTGGAGAAATGAAAATATTGTTCCTAAAGGATGTATCTACACACTGTAAAATTTTCAAACATGTAGAATAAAAGATGGATTTTATAAAAATAGTGTGCATTTCTTTTGGTGTGACCCTCATATGAGTACCACTTACGATAATCAAGAAAGCTAAATATGCTGTGTATGCCTGCCAAAACAAACTGCTGACCCTGGACAAAACCTTCAAAATCGCCAGACATTTGTGGCAAATCTTATTATTTTCCCAGGCACACACATTCTGTAGACATGTTTTTACCCTGAACTCCAAAACAGTTACCAAAAACTACAGTAAGCAACACCAAATTTTAACACTTTGTTTGTGGAAGACCCCAACTCTCCTTTTGTTAAGCGATATTCCATTCCCCCAAACCTCTTACCCCCTTCCCACCACATCATTTGTCCACCCATTGACTGACCTAGAATTGCCTCTGATCTCTAGTGCTACAAGGCACATCATTTATATAAATAAGGAACAGGAGTGGCCCCAGCACTGACCCTACATTGCCCAGCCCCCATTTAACTTTGCCTCCCTCTGGTTCCACATTGTAGCCATTCTCAGTACAATGAAGAATGACCTTTTGTTCTGTTCTTAACCAGATCAACAAATTGTGAGCTACTCCCCACATTCCATAATGGTCCAACTTCTGGAGCAAAATTTTGTGATTGACACAATCAAATGCCTTAATTAAATAAGGTGAGTAGTGTTTGAAACCTTTTGTTTTATCCATGCAGTACCCCAAAGAGGAAATACACCGAAGAGCCAAAGAAAGAGGTACACCTGCCTAATATCCTGCAGGGCCCTCACATGCACAGACAAGTGCTGCAACACGATGTGGCAAGAACTTGACAAATATCTGAAGTATTGCTGGAGGGAACTGATACCAAGAATCTGTAAGAGTAGGATGGGATGGAGATCTTTTCTTAACAGCATGTTGCAAGGCATCCCAGATATGCTCATATCTGGGGAGTTTGGTGGCCAGCGGAAGTGTTTAAGCCCAGAAGAGTGTTCCTGGGATCACTCTGCAGCAATTCTGGACACATGGTGTGTCACATTTTCCTGCTGGAATTGCCCAAGTCTGTCATAATGCACAATGGGCATGAATGAGTGCAGGTGGTCAGACAGAGTCATATCTAGACGTGTCAGGGGTCACAAATCACTTCAATAGAAAATATCCCACACCATTAAAGAGTGTCCACCAGCTTTAACAGTCCCCTGCTGACAAGGAGGGTCCATAGGTTCAGGAGTTTGTCTCCAAACCTGTACACGTCCATCCGCTCGGTACAATTTGAAACGATACTCATCTGACAAGGCAACATGTATCCAGTATCAACAGTCCAATGTCAGTTATGACAGGCCCATGTGAGGCATAAGTATTTGTGTCATGCAATAAAGGACACAAGAGTGAGCCTTCAGCTCCGAAAGCCCATACTGATGATGTTTCATTAAATGTTTCACATGCTGACACTTGTTGATGGTACACCACTGAAAACTGCAGTAATTTGTGGAAGAGTTGCACTTCTGTCATGTTGAATGATTCTCTTCAGTTGTTGGTCCTTTTCTTGCAGGATATTTTTTCGGGTGCAGCTGTCAGAGTTGATGTTTTAGTGGATTCCTGATAAACACGATACACTGGTGGAATGGTCATATATGAAAATCCCCACTTCATCAGTACATAGGAGATGCTGTGTCCCATCGGTTGTGCACCGACTATAACATCACGTTCAAACACAGATCTTGATAACCTGCCATAGCAGCAGTAACAGATGTAACAATTGCTCCAGACACTTCTTTTATATAGGTGGTGCCAACCAGTGTCATAGTCTGCCTGTTTACATATAATTGTATTTGAATACATATGCCTGTACCAGTTTCTTTGGCACTTCAGTGTAATATAGCATTGTAGCGTTTTCGGTTGTTAGAACATTTCTGAAATTAAACTGTACTTTTGACAGCAAATTATGTGAAAGGAAATGATCAATTATACTTACATACTCAGCACGTTCAAGAAATTAAACACTGATGCCATAGAGATACACAAGTTGTAATGTAGGACCCCAAAATACTAAAACTGCAAAAAAAGTAAAGAAAAAAAATCATTAAAATTTTTTCAGTAAATGTTGAAATAACCTGAAAATATAGGTATAATGATGTTTAATGAAGAAGGCAAAGCACCTTTCCTTCATTTAATTTGTCAAGTGAATGCTAGGTGGTAAATCGTGAAAAAGAGATTGTCAGTTTCAGTGAGTGAGCGGTTCTGATTGTATCCCTGATAAGAATTGTTTTGTACATCTCTTCTCCACTGGCACAGCTGCCAGAACTACTGAACACTTCAGTTAGTATATCCATCATACCCTTCCATGTGTCCACCTACCTGTCAAATCTCTGCTACCCTTCTCTTTATGTATTCAATATTCCTGTTACTCATCTCTGATACAGCTTCCACATGCCTGATATGAGTTCTGCAAGCAGTCTCTTATATAGACTTACTCAGTTCTCTAGTAACTTATGAAAAAAGTCTGCCACTTGATTCACTGATGAATATGCTTATGTAATCATTCCACAAACTGTTACACTCAAGTATGTGTACATGTTGACCAATTCAGATCACAACTCACTGACAGCGTAGTCACAGGACACTAAATTTCTGCATAATGTGAAGTGCTCAGATTTAAATTTCTAGATATTTAAAGCAATATACAAATGAGATGTGTGTAAAAAGTTGAAGGAAGGATTTAATATTTGCTCACTTCTTATACAACAATGTACAGCAATGAGGTGGGTCACTTTAGTTTTAAGTGGTAAGAGAAACTGATTCTCGAAAGAAATCACCAAACTGCTTCACAATTCATAGAAGTACAAATACGAATTCCGTTTAATCGTATAGGTTTGTTTGAATGAACAGAAAGTATTTGTGAAGCAGATTATAATAATCTTAGTTCACCATAAGAGAATACTTGTACCTAAGGTTGTTCATCTTCCAATGAATGACAGCAAACTGTTACAGAAAATGGCTGTGTACTTTCACATAATTATCACAAGGCACCAAGCAAATCAGAAGGGTGACACAGATTTTTTAAATTTTGCATGCATAGCGTATTTGAGTCTTTAAGAACTGTGAGTAGTATCACTAATATCATAAATCTTGACTTCTTGGCAGTATGTTACACAATGTTTGCACTATTAAAACTTACCAACATTTCATTGAAGACAGAAGGTGTGTGGGAAAGCAATAAGACTGACAACACTGCGAGTGATCTAGCAATGCTGTGTTGTTGTTCTTGTGTGGATTAATCTGATCATACCTTCCAGATGCTCAGTCCAAGTTACAGATCTGTATAGCTGTCACATTACCTTTGAGAGTGCTATCAGTAAAATCGGGTTTTTGTTGTGTGTTATAAAAATGGAACAGCACAGTTTAATGTGTGGAATGCAGAAATGTGACATTTGAAAAGTTGAAACTGGCCTAAGGGGAACATTTCTTATCAAGAGCACCCCTTTTTCACAAATCATTTCTGGAAAGCTGAGAACAATTTGATGATAAACTTCACTCAGTGAGACTTTCAGCTTCAAAGACTGACAATAAGTCTAATGTTTGTACAGTCGTGAGAAATCAAATTGACATTTAACAATAAGGATGATGGGAAACCTGTTGAACACTTTCACCATACATCAAATTTTGCTTGAAGAGCTGTACATGCAAAAGGTTTGCACCAGTTCAGCAGAAGAAACATGTGCACTGATTTTTAGAGGACTACCAACGACTACAAATGAGACAGTTATGTGATCACAGGTGATGAATCCTAGATTTTGGAGTATGATACTGGGACAAAGCAGCAAAGTGAGGAGTGGCACAGAGATTTCCACAACCTTTCTGTTGTGACTCACCAATCTTTCAAAGTGCCACCGCACAGTTACGTGCGTCCTCCACAAGTGGCGCTGTCTGCCAGCCGTGCAGCACCAGTGCCACCTAAGCAGCCAGCCAGCCACCGGCCGCTAGACTTGGACTCAGTTCTGATTTGACTGTTAAAGTATACACACATCTTACTTTGTTTACTTGATCTGTGACTTACATGTATTGTGTCGTCCTCGTAATATATTTGTTCAACTTGAAGTTATAGCAATTGGCGACGAGGTAGTGAATTTTTCCATTTTCATGGTTGACCTACAGGTTTCCATGGCTACTTAAGTCAACTAATGCAAGGTCTAATCGAACAGCAAACACTTCTCACAATTGCAATTCGTAATTTTGTTGCAGCATCTGATGCGGGGCATATCTCGTCATGGTCTCTCCCTCCTTTTCCTCCTTACAACGAGATAGCGGAAGACTGGTCTGATTACGAAAAACATCTTTGACAGCACTTCTTGGCATTTCATGTCCTGGATGACCAAACATGTAAGTCTCTTTTCTATTCATGAATTTCACCTCAAATGTATCGGTTGTTGTCGCAATTGACTCCTTTGAAAGATCCTGCGTCTTTGTCCTTTGCTGAAATGTGCTCGCTTCTGTCCGTATATTTTCAAAAGCAAACGCATATGGTAGCCTATCATGTTGCCTTTTATCATTGTCAAAAACAACAGAATCAATCCTATCGTGCTTGGGCTTCTGAACTTCATGGCCTTTGTCAAAAGTGTCGATTTGTTACTGACGTTCACAAAGAATCCTAAGCCATTTCCATGGTATGGGATGCCATCATCTGGTCGGCGCCCGACAAAGAAGTTAGGCAATGTGCCCTTCAGTTGGCAAATCTGACTCTAGATGAAGTCCTATCCATCGCTCAGTCTTTTGAAATTTTTCGTGCCGCTTGAGTGCAAATAGAGGCATAGGGTGATGTCGGGGATGTACAACCTCTGTGAGCTGTTGTCTAAGGGTGCGGTGTATGCACACTGGCCGACGTGGCCGCAGTACGATCCCAATTGCAGCCTCAGCCTAACCATAAACAAACCTCTAAGAAACTGCAGCAGACCCCACGGCAACTTCCTTCATGAGCGAGTTGTTTTATGAAACATTCACTAGAGGATTGTCCCCAATGTTGGGCCGTGTGTCACAAATGCACAAAGAAGGGTCACGTGTCATCCCTCTTCAAATCCGACCACATACCTGATGTTCATGAACATGATGCTTATTCTGCTTCTGTGTTGTCTGTCAATAGTACTTCTTCCCTTTCAGGGAAGTTATTCGTCACTGTCCAAATACTTGGTCGGGATGTTCGCATGCAGGTGGATATTGGTTCTGCTGCCACTATCATCAATTCTCAGATGTATCTTCAGTTGGGTTCTCCAATCCTGTCACCTGTCACAAGGCAATTACAGACTTTCAATAAACAGACGATTTCTCTCTTGGGACAATTTGATGCTGAGGTATCTTACAAATCTGTCATTTGCACTGTTCTCATATTTGTGGTCAGCCATAGTAATGTGGAGAATCCTTTTGTTTCGATGCCTTTCGCATTTTTGGGTTCTCCATAGATGACTGTCAATATCGTCTCTGATGCTATTCCTTATGCTCAATTGGATCCCTTGTCGACGACATTTTTGTCTCTTTTTTTCTCCTGGGTTGGGCCGTGCAAATGACTTTGAAGCTCATATCACGCTCAAATCCACTGCTCGGCCTAAGTTTTTTCGGGCTCGGCCCATTCCTGTGGCCCTTCGTGATCTGGTCAAATGGGAGTGGCATCGTCTCACTGCTTCACGGGTCTTGCTTCCTGTCACTTCCAGTGAGTGGTCCTCTCCTGTCATTGTTGTTGCTAAGCCCAATGGTGATACTCATCTCTGTGGCGATTTCAAAGCCACTGTAAATACTCAATGCCTCATCGACACTTACCCTAAGCCTCGACCTGAAGAACTGTTCACTAAACTAGTCTAGAGAGACTCCCTAGCACTTGGCCCAGTTGTACAGCCAACTTTGCTAGAGATGGTTCACTGCCTACATACGCTCTCATTTGCAGAGACGACAGTTTAGCATAGCCTTCAGCTACGTCATTTGCTACGACCTAACAAGGCACCATATTCAGTTACTACGTCTTCTGAACAGATAATATTGTGACTCATGTACTGTCAAGAGCGACGTTCATCATTAATGGATTAAAGTTAAGTATGAAACTAATTATGTCCACTTTCTGAATTCTAATTCCTTGTCATGTTCCAGACCTCATGTCAGTATAGTTCTTCCCTCGTCACGTCAGCTTGCGCGAGCTAAGACGTGTGCATTTCGGGCTCCTCTAGTAATATGGTGTTGGCTCTTCTGCCAACATGACACTTTTTCATGTCTTAGAGACTCCTGGTCTTAAGTGTAATCTTCAGAAATCAAATTTTTTTCCGACCTCTATCAAGTACTTGGGGTTTCAACTCTCTCAGTATGGTATTCGTCCACTTCAGCAAACTGTCGCTGCAATCTATGCCCTTCCTCCCCCTACATCTGTTAAGGAACTGCAGGCCTTCTTTGGGAAAATAGCATACTATCAGAGGTTTTTACCGTATACTGATTCTGTGGCTCAGCCGTTGCATAAAAACATGCCTTTTCACTGGTCCATGTCATGCGATGCGGCTTTCCAGAAATTGAAGACTATGCTGAAACAGGCCCCATGCCTGGCTACTTATTTACCTGGACAATATCTTGTTCTTGCCACGGATGCCTCTCAATACGGGGTCGGCGCAGTCCTTGTGCACCATTTTTCTGACGGTTCTGAACAACCCATTGCTTATGCCTCCAAAACGCTCACAGATGTCCAACAAAAGTATTCTCAAATTGAAAAAGAAACTTTGGCCATTATTTATGCTCTTCATAAGTTTGGTGTTTTTCTCTATGGATCCAAATTTCATCTTGTTACGAATCACAAACCGCTTGTTTCCTTGTTTCATCCATCAACGTCACTTCCCGACGAGGCTGCACACCGCCTCCAGCATTGGGCTCTTTACTTGTCTCGTTTCAATTATGAGATTCATTTCTGGCCGACAGCTCAGCTCAACATGCTAATGCTGATGCACTGTCTCACCTTCCCATGGGTCCTGATCTGGCATTTGATAGCGATGAACTCTTGTGTTTCTACCTGGATGTTGCTGAGCAGAGGGTTGTGGATGGGTTCTCTATCACTGGGGACCGGCTGGCGGCTGCTACGGATTCTGACCCTACCCTCTCATGGGTTTTAAGTTGTATTCAGAAGGGTTGGCCAGATCGTCTGTCCGCTAACACTTCTGATCCATTGCGGAACTATTACGCTTTGCGTTACCGCCTCACAGCTAGGGATGGTGTTATCCTCCTTTCCACCAAAAATGCTTCGCTGCATGTTGTGGTACCTGTGTCTTTGCGTGCTTCGGTCTTGCGCCTCCTTCACCAAGGGACCTGGGGTGTCTCTCACACAAAATCTCTGGCGCGTTGTCATGTGTACTGGCCCAGCATCGACTCTGAAATTGCACACATGGTCACTGACTGCGGCCCTTGTGTGTCACAGGCCACCGCCCCAAAGTAATTCTTTGTCACCGTGGTCTTCACCTGAGAAGCCCTGCGATTGTATTCATGCTGACTTAATGGGACCTTTTTTAGGTACTTATTGGCTTCTTGTTATTGACGCCTACTCTAACTTTCCTTTCATTGTCCATTGCACGTCGCCTACCGCCGCGGCAACCACAAATGCTCTAGTTTGCATTTTCTCTTTGGAAGGCCTTCCCTCTACTCTCGTTACTGATAATGGTCCGCAATTTGCCTCTTCTGATTTTCTGATTTTTGTGCCCGTCACAGTGTCATACACATCACGGCCCCTCCATTCCATCCACAGTCAAATGGTGAGGCTAAACGTCTGGTCTGCAAATTTAAGGCTCGGATGAGGGAACTCCTGACTACTTCTGCTGCTGATGATGTGCTTCCCCAATTTCTGGCTTCTTACCATTTCACCCCCATTGGCGACCACAGCCCGGCTGAGCTCTTACATGGCCGACAGCCCTGCATGCTACTTCATCTTCTGCAGCCTTCCACCTCACGGCCGCAGGTGCCTTCACTTGGCCAGTTCACCGCCGGTGAACTTGGATGGGTACGGGGATATGGCAGGCAGCCAAAATAGAGTCCTGGCCCCATCTTACGAAACCGTAGCCAACGCCTGTATGAAATCCAGATGGACACCGGTGTTGCGGTGTGTCATTTGGACCAGTTTCGGCCTCGTGTGCTGGCAACATCTGTTCCAGATGCCGCTACACCACCTTCGGCTCTACCTGACACTCGCGATCCTGGAATATCTCATTACTCACAACACAGTTCTCTCTCCATCATCTCGGTGCCACCACAAGAACTGATGCCAACAGGAGATGTGCCCATGCAGGAACCAGATGACCACCATCTGTCGGAACAACTCCACTTGCCTCGTCGTCCTATGGACGCGGACACACTGCCCTCGTCTCCTGTTATAACAACTGGACTTGCCACAACGGGCAGATTGGTGCACGGGGCCCCAGCAGATGCAACCCCCACGTCTCCTGTCATTTCAACCTGTTATCATCGGGGACACTTCCGTCCGTACAGGAAGCCTCCTCCTCGAGACTTAACGACCAGTCAAACAACACCTATGGACGTTAGCAATCTACAGGCCACATCCATCAAGACCTGTGCAAAAAATTGAAAGACGGGAAAAGTGTTGTGTCTCGCCGATCTTTCAAAGTGCCGCCGCAGCAAGGCCACCTAAGCAGCCAGCCAGCCAGCGGCCGCTAGACTCGGACACAGTTCTGATTTGACTGTTAAAGTGTACACAAGTCTTACTTCTTTTACATGATCTGTGAATTACATGTATTGTGTCATCCTTGAAATATATTTGTTCAGCTTGATGTTATAACACTTTCTCCAGGAAAAACTGCCTGTCAATTGTTTTACAAAGATGAAACGCCCAGGAAAAGTGCGAATCGAATGAGACCAGACACTGATTACAAATGAATGCTTCATCATGACAATGCCTCATGTCACACAACCCCTTCCATCACGAAATTTTTGATCTGAAGAGGTATTAATAGTATTCTACAGACCCCCATTCTCCTGATTAGATTCCTTGTGACTTTTCTCTTTCCTGAAACTGCAAAATGTCTTAAAAGGAAATCATTTTGGGACTTTGCAGATCATACAAAAGAACATGACTGATCACATTAAAAGCCGTAACAGTGTAAGCCTTTCAGTGCCACTATCAAGACTGGCAGTGATTACTCCACCAGGGTACAGCTGTCAAAGGGAGCTACTTTGAAAGGGATAGTATTCTTGTTCAAAAAATATAAAAACTTGGTAGATAAATAATCAGTCTCATTACTTTTTTCACACACCTTGTTTGTGCATCTTTCATCATGTACTACTTTATTATGAATAATTGCAACACCTGCAAAAAGACTGTGATTACTGTTAATACTATTTCCCTGCTCATTAATATACCACAGTAACAGCAGGAGCCCCAACATATATCCCTGGATAAGCCTGAAGATACATCTACATCTGGTGATGACTCACTACTTCAAATAATGTGCTGCATCCAGCCTTATGAGAAATCTTCCATCTGCTCACAATCTTCAATGGATACCGTATATCAGTGATAGTCGATCAGAGTACTACAACCCACCAACAGGTAGGTTTTCATAAAATTCTGAAAAAGTATTTGTTAGGTAATTATTATTACACAATTGTTACTTTCTTAGAATTGTATAACTGATGGGTGGGTAAATAATTTTACTACCAACAGGAGATACAAAATTCAACAGAAGGTAAAAAGAGGTTGACTAGCCTTGCCAAATATTGTCATTGTTTCATTTTTTTGTCAAATGCTTTCACAAGTCAAGAAATATTGCACCAACCTGACAGCCTTGAGCCATGGCTTTCAGGGTAGTGTGCAAGAAAAGCAAAACTTGCATTCTGTAGGACTGATACTTTTGGAATCCTTACCTGTTGGTAAGGGGGGGGGGGGGGGATTCATCGCGTACAAGTTATCTTACAGTGTTGGTGTTTGTGTTTTGCAGATCTCTTCTGCTACCCTTCCTGGAAATGGGTGTAAAATTGGAACACTACTCCTGGATTTTCTTTAGTAAAGGAACAATCTGAAACACAGCACATCATTTCTGCTATTCATGTGCCACACTCCACTCCATTTCCTGTGTCGTCCATAAGTGCCTGGACTAACTTTTGTGCCACTTACTGCCTTTGCAATTCACTGGAATTTCTTTGTGTTTTGTGAGATATCTTTGAATAATATACTGTTACAGTAATAAGTGAAGGCATCCCATTACTCTCAACAGCCACCTAGATTAATTTAACAACCCTGTCTATAATACTACACTTCATTTTATGTGTACTATGTAGAATGTCAGTCTCTTTTGGAGATTCTTAAAGAGACCACAAACTGTGCACAGTACCTCCTGTTATAACATTTAATCACTAATTATTGCGTGGATATTCAAACACTCACTTAGAAACAATAGCTGGTTACATGATAACAACTCAGTATCTCTTATTCGACTGTCGTGCCATGACATGCGTCCGGCGCCGTTCATAGCTAGGTGGCGCTCCCGCACTCAGCCGAGTTGCGGAGCGCCTCTATCGCCGTTTGCGCGTACTGTCGTGGCGGCACTGTTAAATGTCATGGCACTGTCACAACACTTTTACCCCTTTGAAAAAAAACACTCAATTCCTTGGAGACATGGACAGTGCGGAGACATCCATGGCCATTGTGAGGCCCAAGAAGATCCAGCGGAGAGACACGAGAGTATGTTCGAAAATGTCCAGGACGGAAGCTCATGCGTGGAACGTGCCTCCTGGATGAGATGATGGGTGAAAACTCTGAAGCAGCATCCATAGGTGTCGTGGACCTGGGGGTGTGCTCCAGTGAGATGGGTCCCGGAGAAGGCGGCGTCGCGACTGGGGCCGGTTCCGGCGTACTCGGAAGCGGTAGCGATGTCGGCTGCATCAACACGTACGGCAGATCAGCAGCAGCGACAGGACTGGCTTCTCGGGCTGGTGGAGGTGAAGGAAGGGGCGGTGGCACAGGTGTGGCCACCACTCGTGGGCGCATCTGGTCAGAATGGCGAACAACCATGCCGTCGTCCATGCGTATTGCACAAAGCCGGCGGCCACGAAGAGCCTTGAGCACCCCTGGAATCCATTTAGGGCGAGATCCATACCCTCGTGCCCACACGTCGGCGCCCACCGAGTATTTTCCCGCACTAGGGGACACAGCACAAGGCCTGACAGGGTGAAGCAGGTGCAGTAGAGTGCGCGGTTGGCGGCCATGTAAGAGTTCAGCAGGGCTGCGATCACCCAGAGTCGTGAAGCGATAAGAACTCAGAAATTGCAGCAGAGCATCATCTGTGGAAAAATCACTAAGGAATTTTTTAATCTGGCTTTTGAAAGTGCGGGCTAAGTGCTTGACCTCCCCATTCGATTGCGGATGGAAGGGCGGTGCTGTAACATCATGAATCCCTTGTCCAGAACAAAAATCACGGAAGGCCTGCGAAGAGAACTGAGGGCCATTGTCTGTGACGATCGTGGATGGAAGACCTTCTAGCGCAAAGATTTTGGACAAAGCCAGCATCGTCGCCGCAGTGGTGGGTGACAGCCATCGAACAACAAACGGAAACTTCGAGAAGGCGTCAACAACAGTAGCCCATAAGTACCGAGGAAGGGGCCGGCAAAGTCAGTGTGCACACATTCCCATGACTGCGCCAGATCAGGCCACGGAGAGGGCATTGTACGAGGTGCAGCCAGTTGTTGAGCACACTGACCACACGCAGCAACCACGTGGGCGATGTCCAAATCAATACCGGGCCAATAAACGTGCCTGTGGGCCAGGGACTTTGTCCAAGAAATCCCCCAATAGCCTTCATGCAACAGTTTGAGAACATCTTTGCGTAGAGAGGCTGGCACCATGACCCGTGGAGAGGCACCATCCATGGCCAGAAGAACAACAACATCATGAACAGACAGACGAAGGCACAAGGCATGGTAATTGCGAAGGGGATCCGACGCCCGGCCCTTGGTCCTGTCCGGCCAACCCCATTGAACAAAACCGATCACCTGATGCAGGACCGGGTCCCGCACAGTCGGCGACGTGACCTGTGAACCTGTAAGTGGAAAACACTCGACTGCATGGACTTCTTCCTCATCAATGTGGAAACAGAGTAGTTCATCATGATCGAAAACCGGGTCGGGGCCCCATCGGCAATCGCGCCAATGCGTCAGCGTTGGTGTGCTGGGCCTTGGTGCAATAGTGAATCTCATAGTGAAAACGAGACAAGTATAAGGCCCAACGTTGCAGGCGGTGAGCTGCCTTATCCGGAAGCGACGCCGATGGGCTGAACAGAGAGACCAGCAGCTTGTGGTCGGTGATGAGGTGAAACTTAGACCCATACAAAAAAATGCTGAACTTTCTGAGAGCATAAATGATAGCGAGCGACTCCTATTTGATTTGAGAGTAACGCCGCTGCGCATCATTGAGGATCTTGGAAGCATAAGAGATGGGTCATTCCGACCCATCCTCATACCGATGGGCGAGAACAGCCCCTAGGCCATACTGTGACGCGTCTGTTACCAGAACCAAGTGCTGACCCGGACGGAATGTGGCAGGGCAAGGCGCCGACTGAAAATGAGCCTTCAGGTGGACAAAAGCCTGCTCACACTCGTCGGACCAACAGAAAGGGACGTTTTTGCCTAACAGATGATGCAGAGGATGAGCTACCGCCACCGCAGATGGAATGAATTTGTGATAATAAGCAATCTTGCCTAGAAATGCCTGAAGTTCTTTTACCATAGACGGCCGAGGTAGAGCGTTAATGGCCACAATGTGCTGACGCAGAGGATGTATACCCTCACAGGACAAGTGGAAACCAAGATACACAATGGAGGGTTGGAAGAACTGTGACTTGTCCAGATTGCACTTCAACCCAGCCGAATGCAAAACCCGAAACAGTGAACGCAAATTGCGAAGGTGCTCCTCAGTGGAGGCCCCCGTGACAACAATGTCATCCAGATAGTTGATGCAGCCAGGAATGGAAGCCATGAGCTGTTCCAAAATCCGCCGAAAAATGGCCAGCGCGCTAGCGACGCCAAATGGTAACCGCTGGTACTGATACAACCCACAAGGAGTGTTGATGACAAGAAAATCCTTGGAAGGAGCATCCAACGGCAACTGATGGTACGCCTCCGATAAGTCAAGTTTGGAAAAGAACTGGCCCCCACCGAGCTTGGTAAATAACTCCTCATAATGGGGAAGAGGATAAGTGTCAATGAGGCTCTGTGCATTGACAGTGGCTTTAAGATCACTACACAATCGCAGACTCCTGTTTGGTTTAGAAACCACCACTATTGGTGATGCCCATTCTCTGGAGGTAACAGGAAGGACAATCCCTGAAGCTGTTAACCTGTCTATCTCAGCCTTGACAGGTGCACGTAACGCCACCGGAATAGGGCGTGCCTGGAAAAACTTAGGGCGAGATGTAGGTTTGAGAGTAATGTGGGCTTCAAAATCCTTGGCATGACCCAGACCAGCAGAGAACATGGACAAAAATTCAGAACACAATCCATCCAGCTGTTGATACGGAATATCATCAGATATGAGGTGCACATCATCATTAATGGAGAATCTGAACAACTGGAAAGCATCATAATCGAACAGGTTTTCAGTGCCCGCATCATCCACCACATAAAACTCGAGGGGCCTAACAACAGACTTGCAGGCAGTGGAAGCATCAAACTGGCCAACGATAGGAATTTTCTGTTTATTATAAGTTCTCAGATTTCGGGTAACTGGAGACAAGGGAGGGGAGCCCAACTCCAAATACGTGCGAGAATTAATGAGAGTTACTGCAGAGCCAGCATCCACTTGCTTGCGAATGTCTTTATCCAGAGCACGAACAGTAACAAACAACTTATTTGTTTGAGAAAGCACACAGTTAACATCCATGTCCGATGCCTCGTCCTCGTCAACAGGAACTTTAGGAGACTGACACACAGAAGCAATGTGGCCTTTTTCCCTACATGAATTACATGTGGCCCAATGTGTTGGACATGCGGCCCTGTCATGCTGTACAAAATAATGTGGAAAAGAAGGAAGTGCGGAACGAACCTGCTTCTGAGGTTGCTGTTTTCGCTGCGAGTGTTGCGGCCCAACACGACGATGTTTACACAAGTGAACCACTGCCACATCTTCATTCTCCTGCAAAACAGTCAAATTGTCTATGTCGAAAGTTGACTGTACAGCACCTACATCACACCAAGCGTCACGAACACAAAATCCACAACGCAGTGAAAATATCCGACCTCGTTGCCAAAAGTGTTATAACCTTTAATCACTAATAACTGCATGGATATTCAAACACTCACTTAGAAACAATAGCTGGTTACATGACAACAATTCAGTATCTCTTATTCGTCTGCCATGCCGTGACATGCGGCCGGCGCCATTTGTAGCTAGGTGGTGCTCCTGCACTCAGCCGAGTTGGGGAGCACCTCTATCGCCGTTTGCGCGTACTGTCGTGGCAGCACTGTTAAATGTTGTGGCACTGTCACAACACCTCCCATCACAAACTATTCTATCTATCCAGTACTAGTTCAACTATCCTAAGCTTCAGCTACAGTTCCACTACACCCTCCTCCCCTTGAGTTATATGTTTCCAGGTCCCCATTTAAAATAATAATACTACCTCTATAGGTAGTTTACTGAATATGTAAATTATTTTACTAATTTTTATTGCCCTTATATCTTCAGTAATTATTATTGGTACAAGTGTCTCACTATCAATGACCTGAGTTTCAATGTGAACATTACATGAAGCAACGTCTAATGAGAGACACTTAATCACTATAACAGTACAAATTACGCAATGATTCCCAAACTCATCATTATATTGGTACAACTTACAAACATGAAACTTGCTGGCAGATCAGAACTATGTGCCAGATCAGGAAACAAAGCTGGGAGCTGTACCTTTCGCAAGCAAGTGCCACTGACAGGGATCCATGCCCATCTTATGGCTTGCCCTCACAGCTTTATTTCCACTAGTACCTCATCTCCTACCTTCCAAATTTCACAGAAATTATCATTACATCACTGTTAGGTTTCTTCTTCTTCTTCTTCTTTTTCTTCTTCTTCTTCTTCTTCTTCTTCTTCTTCTTCTTCTATTACAACTGCCCTTTTATGGACATCCAACAAGTGAAGGATTCAACAGATTCAGTGTTGCACAAACAGCTTCCATGATTCCAAACTGTCTCATCTGCCATCTTCAGTGTTCCCAAGGCAACAGGGCCTGTATTTGGCAATTTTCCATGTCATAAAAGTCAAACTAACATTTCACATATCGATGTTAGGCCTGTTAACTCCATCTGTCTGTGAAAACTCTAACTTCCTGTAACCAGTAACTCCATAATCAAAGAGAGTTTTGAAACAGCATGGATTTCTCTAATCTGTCAATAACTAGGTTTCTCTTATATATTTACACAGTTAGCAACTTCCTGTATTACTTTATAGTATTCTTTTCAGAAACCATTTTTTCTTAAACTGCAAAATTTAACAAAATGTAGTTATGAGGTTTCAATTGCCTGCCACTGATATTTCACTTTTTCTTTGTAAATTATCTTTGCAGCTCAAGATATTTGTTCTTCAAATCCTAGAAGAACAGCTTGTGATGGGATGGATGCTCCACCATACACAGTCACTGTGCAGTAGCTTTGATGGAAGCAGGGACTACTCCATAGCAGGTACAAAATTAAGTATAGGGTTGTAGATAGAGAGCTACTGAAGGGATCCCGTGTCACTCTCAAAAGGTCGGAGCATGAAACCTTTAATGACTGTTTCCATTGTTGTTGTTGTTGTTGTTGTTGTTGTTGTTCCTGTCTTGAAGACTAGTTTGATGCAGCTCTCCTTGTAGGTCCAACCTGTGCAAGCCTCTTCATTTCTGCAAAACTACCACATATATGCATCTGAACCCACTTCTTTACCGAAGCCTTAATCTCCCTCTGTCATATTTACACCCCAAATTGCCCTGCATTACCAAACTGACAACTCCTTGATACGTTTCATTGGGTCCTTGCAACTGAACGCATCTTTCAATGAAGTTATTCAATAAATTTTCATTTTACCCAGTTCAATTCAGCATCTGCTAATTTGTTATTTTCTCAACCCCATTCTTACATAGTAGCACACTTCAAAAGCTTTTATCCTCTTGTCTTCTGAAATGCTGATCACACACATCATTTACTACAGTAAAATAATTTTAGAAAAGTCCCAGGCATTTAAACTGAAATTGGATGTTAACCTGCCCTCTTTTTCATAAACTGCTATTGCCAGTCCGCATTTAATTGCCCTTCTGCTTTGAAAACCATTTCACTGCCCAAATAGCAAAATTCACAATACTTGTAGTGTCTCATTTCCTAACATAATTCCCTGATTTAATTTGCCTCTATACCATTACGTTGTTTTGCTTTGTTGATGTTCATCTTCTCAACAAACTGTCCGTTGCACTCAAGTGAAAGCTATGGGTCAATGACGTCCTGTAGATTCGGTACTTCTCTATTTCCAAAATGCATAAGACTCTGTACCACATATGCTTATTATCAAAAGTAGGACCATTGTAAAGTAAGGAAAAATTTATGACTGGGCTGAGGATTCTTTGATAGGATGCACACAGTAAGTGTGCTAACTCTGGCATAGAGTTATTGACAGATGTAGAAGTGAATTCTTGTGTGCACTAGGAAAATGTGTCAGGACTGTCGTCATTTGTATTGTACATTTATGGCCTCGTCGACATTATTAACCTCTGGCTTCTTGTGGATGATACAGTTATCTCTAATGAAGTATTGTCCAAAAGAAGCTTCCCAAATATTCAATCAGATCTTTAGAATATTTAAAAGTGGTATTTAGCTTGGCAACTTGATTTTAAATGTTTGCAATGTAAAATTGTGCACTTCACAAAACGAAAACAAGTAATACCCTATAACTATAGTACCAAAGAGTGACAGTCAGAATCTGTGCAGATAAATGGGTGTACAGATACAAAATATGAGGGTAATTGAAAGGGAAACCTTAGAAGTTCAACAAAATTTCGGAAAGTTGTGCTCTGGGGTTGGTAGGTGGCAGTAGTGTTCCTTGCGGTTCAGAGACAGAAGACAGCACCATCCACAACAATATGGCTGCTTCCCTGTCAACATGCACTGCAAATTAGAAAGACTGTGATACACTGTTTCTGTAGTGTGGTATCCTAATTCATCACAGAAAGACAGTGCAGTAGGATGGTTTGTGTTTGTCATTGCAGCAAGGGTATGAGTGGTGTAGGATGTTTGAAAGTGGTCTAATTTCTGTTAAGGATGCCCCAAGACCAGTGCAGGCTCACTGTGTAGTAACAGATGAGAACACTGGGTTAGAGGAGCAGCTTGCAAAAGATAATGGACACCTGACTCTGAACAAAATAGCTACAAGTATGAAGATTAATATTGGTTTAGCACAGAATGTTGTTCACAATGTACTGCAGTTCGATAAGATGTTTTTGAGATGGATACCATGTCAGCTGACTGTCAAATCGAAAGAGCATCACGTCAGTGCCTGTGAAGGTGTATTTCTGAGAAAATTTGTTACAAGCAATGAGACTTTGGTCCACTTTCACCAATGAGAAACGAAAGATTCAAGCAACAAATGGCAACACAGCTCATTTCCGAAACCAAAAAAATCCACACTCGGGTGTCTGCTGGAAAAGTCATGCTCATTCTCTACTGGAATGCAAATGGAGTAATTTTGGAGCATTATGTAGGTTGTGGAGTGATGGTAACCAGAACTACTTATTCAGAAATGCTGAGAAATCAGTAGTAAATGATGAGGACTCTGGACTTTAAGAATACTGCTACAGCAAGACAATGCCAAATTGCATACAGTCTTTAAGAGATTGGGATTACTCAGGAAATTAAATTTGAATGTCTGATACATCTTCCTCATTCATCAGACCACACTCCTAGAGAATCACCTGTTAAATGCACACTCACAAGCAATGGTACATACCGTAAGCATTTCAGAAGTGGTGAAGAGGTGAAAACCACAGCGCACAACTGGCTTCACACATGACCAAAATAATTCTTTCATCTTGGTATCTATGCACTTCCAAATTTGTGGAATACGTGCATTCAGCATCATGGAGACTACATTGAAAAATGACATGTAAGTGTTTTGTCCACTGTTCCAATTAAAAATATTACTACACTCTTAAGATTTTCTTTGAATCACCCTCTGAGAACAATGAGAGTCTCACTCATATGTAAAGGAGGTTGACAGAATGAGGTTCATTGGCAGATAACAAGGGAAATGCAGTCAGTCTATGAATGATGCTGCATACATTGTGTGGGAACTGTGGCAAATAATTGACATATACAGAAAAGGGAAGCATGATTGGTCACAGATTTGTTTGACCTCTGGGAGACTGCCATGAATATTCAGAAAGTACTTAACTGATACATGCTTTAATATTGACAAAAACTCCCCTGTGAAGACCTAATTATTATGTTGGTAGAATGAGCTTCAAGTGGTAAATCTAGGAATATACTACAACCCACTATGCACCATTTCCACAGCAGTCACAAAGACGAGGTTAGACTAATTCGGTGTGTACACAGGATTCAAACAATCATTCTTCCCACTATGCATATGAGAATGGAATGCATGAAAACTGTAACAATGTGCAGTGGAAGATACCTTCTGCCATCAACTGCACAGTGGTTTGCACACCATAAAAGTAAATGTAGAATGAATATAACTGTAGATCAGCTACCTTCCTGTCCCACTCTCTTCTCAACCACAACCACCTTTTATGTCATTCAGCTCTTGTAACTGCAGTCTGATTTCTGAAGTCATAAATAACTTTTCACTCACTGCATGTTACACCCACTACCTTGAAAACTTCAATAAGGGTTGTCAAGACAATACTATTAAAAGCTTTCTCTGAATCTACAAATGTTTGGAACACATGTTTGCCTTTCTTCAAGCCTTCTTCTAGGATAAGTTGTGAGGTTGGTATTGTTTTTGGTCCAGAACTGACACTAATGGTCTCCAAGATATAGTTGTAATGCTTTTTCCATGTAAAAAATTCATTCTTTATTTTGTAGCCACAGCTTATCAGGCTCACAGTTCAGTATTATTCACACCTGTCAGCACCTACCTACTTTGAAACTGGAATTTTTACATGCTTCCTGCACTTGAGGATCAATAATTCTTTCGTGGCTGGATCTCCCACAGATGTCCATACTTCAGATGTAATGTCACCTACTCCATGGACATTATTTCCTCTTAGGTTTTTCAGTGCTCCATCATATTCCCCTTGCGTTATCATATCTATCTCATCTTCAGCTACTATTTCTATTGCTGTATGTTGTCCTCAAGTTTGTTTCCCTTTATACAAATTCTCTATATTTTCTTTCCACCTTTCACCTTCCCCTTCTTTGCTTGGTACTGGCCAGCCATCAGAGCTCTAGATATTCCTTCAGCTGCTTCTCTTTTCTCCAGTGGTCTCCAATTTTCCCCATAGTAGCCACTCATATTTATCCAAATTATGCATGGCTCTAAGGCCTAGGCCTAGCCTTTGCCTTGCAGCCATTTGTGCTTACCCATTTCACAATTTGTCAATTTTATTTTCCAGATATCTGTATTTACTTCTGACTGCCCCATTTGCTTAATATTTTTATATTTTCTCCTTTCATCAATCACATCTCTCATTTTTACATGTGTGACATTGTGCTGCTTTCCCTATTTTATCTCTCAAACCTAGCTCTTCATCGTTTACTGTATTAATTTCCCTGGTTTAGTCCAATGTTGCCTAACACTCCCTCAAACTCTCAATGATCTCTGGTTTCTACAATGTACCAAAGTCCCACCTACTGAATTTTGTACTTTCCCCCACATGAGACTGATGAAACTAGTACCTTTTGTCTGCTTACATAATCCCTGTAACACCAAAGATACATTTGCTAACAGATTACTCACTTGCTGTGAGGGTTCATGATCCACAAGAGTAAACTGCAGCACTGGGAGTGGGCAGGTACAGTTTGCCTAATGTCTGCAGTGGAAGGACAGCAAAACAACATCAAGATGCTGTAAGTGTTCATTTTAGTTCATTTATTCTCATGCTAACTACATTCAGCAGATGCTATTTTATTGTCAACACAATATTAGCCCCATGTAGCACAAAGATACTCTTTCCATTACTTTGTTGCACAAGTTTCACATGTATGCTATACATTACAGTGGATTTGTATCTTGTAAAAATGTTTATTCAACTGCAAACATTCTGCAGTAATTATTTATCAGTTTTGGAACATTGATATTTTTGACTGTTAATATGTGAATTAGCTATAACAACAACAACAACAACAAAGGAATAATGACTTTATTGATGAAAAAATAAGTAAATATTTATCCTTAGTGACAGGAGATAAGATGCCATGAGCTGGAGAAGCCATTTGACTTTGATGGAAATCTACCAAAGCCTGATGAAATGTCAAGTGATGATGAGACTTTTGTCCAACCTGCTGACCCAAGATCTGTAATTTTTGTATTAACTGTGACCGAGACAGGCACAGGGTTCAAATGACGGAAAGTGCAGGGCCATACCCGAAGAGGCCCGCGAACAACAACATAAAGGGAGAGGATGGACACGACCAACGAAGGACAGAACAAACAACAACAAGACGAACAACAGAGTCACAAGGAAACCTAACAAACACATCCACTCATAATCATAACAAGAAAGTAAGTAAGCTGTCTAATGCAAGGCGATGTGTCCACAGACGTATGTGAGATTAGACTGGCTGGCTGAGTGAGATGCAGGTGCTTAAGTACTCTACCAGGGGTGCCGCTATTGGCCGCTGGAACCACGTGTTCCACTGTGGTGCCCTCACACTAAAAGCGGACCAGGAGCTACGTGCCGCCACAGCTTATGGTGCGATGGTGCAGAGATCTCTAGGGGTTTTCGACGTCCATGACGTCTGGCACGGATTCAAATTCTGCGGCGCGGACTACCAGAATTTTGGCATCTGATGATGACCCAGATGTGATGGATCCACAATTACTTCTGCCAAAATGATGAAATAAATCTCCTTGGTGCCATACAGATATGTTTGACTCCTTGTCATCTGCTCTAGCTTTTAATGAAGCAGATGGGAAGAAATGGACAATTAACCACACCAGTACTTCCTAAAATAGATCAGCACGAACAGGTCTGAAATCATCTCTATCTGTACGAACGAGATGTCATTCATACCTACAGGCAACTCAATAAACACAACAGCTAAAGAATTACATGTACTTTTTAGAATATCAACTAAGATGTCTTTTCTTCATTATGCTAAAGAGAACACATCATTCAGTATATGAATGTATAACAACTTTTCCACATACCATGCTGTAATTAAATACTGTATTAGTCTCCTTTTCACTACTAGATTACAAGATATAAAACCAGTATATTACCCAATTCCATTTTTATCAGGTGCTTGCCTCGAATGCAACTGTCACATACAACATACAGTTTTTTTTTTTTTTTTTTTTTTTTTAGTAGTCTGGCCATTAATTTTTGAAAATAATGTTTTATTAACCTTGTTGGTTGAATGATTCAAAGTAATGGAAATATTGCTAAAGATAGATAAAGGTGTGATTCTTGAGTTTCTAGTACATAGGGCGCGCACTATCTCTGACGCAGAGAGTCTACCCCAGGAATTGGAACATGTGAGAACTGTATTTCGAAAAAATGGGTACTCAGAGTGGCAGATTCAACGTGCTCTCCGCCCACCCACTGCAGCACAACCTGTTGAGATGGATGAAGTCACGAGGGAGGAGGTAGGCATTGCATTTATTCCATACACAGGCGCACTCTTGGGGAAATCGCCCGCATTCTGAAGAAACACCGGGTCGGAACTGTGTTTTGTCCTCCAAATAAAACTCGTGCACTGGTGGGGAGCACCAAAGATGACCTCGGTTTGAGGAAGGCCGGCGTGTACCAGATTCCGTGTCAATGTGGCAAGTCGTATATTGGTCAGACGATGCGTACCGTCGAGGATCGATGCCGTGAACACCAGAGGCACACTCGACTGATGTATCCGAGCAAGTCGGCGGTCGCTGAACATTGTTTGTCGGAAAATCACGCCATGGAGTATGACCGCACGAGGATTCTGGTACAGACGTCGAGATACTGGGACAGCGTTGTTAGAGAGGCCATCGAAATTCGCACCAATGACGACCTCATAAACCGGGACTGTGGCTATAATCTTAGCAAGGCTTGGGAACCAGCGATCGGGTTAATCAAGAGTAAATCGAGCAGACGTATAGTTGTGACGACCACGGCGGACAGAGCCATCACACCGACGTCATCTCAGACGCCGTCGCAATCTGTTCCACCGCGCGACCGTGGCGCTGGGCGCGGACGGCGGAGGGAGCGCGCCGCGGGCGGAGGGTATTTAAATCGGCCGCCGCCGCGACCAAACCCAGTTCCCTCTGAGCAGCCATAGCGTACGGATCTCCATGCCGGCACGTTCACAGGAGCTCAGTCCGTCAGTTCACCTGATGATGGCGACATGTTTGATCGCCGAAATATTGTGCCCGTTGGACACTATAGACCGGCAGCATACCCGTGGATATTTTGATTATAGATAAAGGTATTTTTCTACTAGTGTATCTGAAGGGGTTAATCTTATTTCTGGACTATCATTATTTAATTGTGCGCTGATAAACTCTGAACCAACATAACCAAAAGTCAGTCTGATCCTCCTCCACACAGCACTTCACTAGTTCCCATTACTTCTAGCTTTAACATAACCCTGATTTCCATTTTGAAACTCTGTCACCTTGCAACCTAAATGAAGGCCCTATCAATCCAGATGCTGACTCTTAGAATGACAGTTCCCTGATTCCTCAATACAATATCCTCCTGAGCAGTGCCTACCTGGAAATATATTTTTTTATTTTATTTATTTATTTTTTTTTCTTTGGGGGGGGGGGGGGGTACGACTATTTTACCTGCAGAATATTTCATCAATCGGCTGCCCTATCATTAAGTCATGCAGTAGACCTGAATGCTCACAAGAAAAGTGTTGGCTCTAATTTCCCCTTGCTTTCAGAAACGTGCAGTATCAGAATGTCAAGGGCATGCAGGCTGATTTTACAAGACCACATCATTCAATCATGCTGACTGTTGTTCCTGCAACTACTTGAAATGGCACTGTCCTCATTCAGCAACCCACCTAAGTCACACAGCCTAGGCAAGGACCATGGTTAGTGGCATGGGGGACCTTCTGTGACCACTGTAGCAGAACATAATTAATGATTTCTCATGAAGAGACAAATTCTGGTCATATGGTAATGACAACAGTGGCAACATAGCACACATACATTAACGGATTACACAGAAATGATATTTGAGGGTATAGTCCAGTCACCAAAGAAAAATTAGGGGAAAATTTGTGCACCCACAAAATTTTCTACTATACTAGAAGAGAGTGTTTATAAACAGCATCTATACTAAACAAAAGTTTACTTTCCTATATTTTTCTTACATAACTCTACTTCTAATGAACATACTTTCCAGAACAAGAAAACTACATTAAATTTGATAAAAACAAAGGTCCTTTTCATTTTTGTCTAGGATTAACAGTTTCCACATAGTGGGGGACGGAAAAGTTCCAGATAATTGATGTTAGTAAGGTATTTTTTTATTTTCGGCAGAATCACTTTATGAAACAACTGTAACTGATTTCAGACTTGAAAGGCCATCTTCAGATGCTGCAAAGGATGACAAAAAAATCGTAAATTAAGACCTGAAACAGGTACAATTATCTTCACTTGATTTACTTGTGAACTCAGTGCAATGTTCTGATGGTAAAAAATTAATGTTTATCATTTAATGAAGTGGATTTTGGAACAAATATTTAAAATGTGCCATCAAAGTGCAGTGGAGCATATTAACCCCTTCACTGCTAGAGATGTGTCCTCTGCATTCCGTGCCAAGACAACATTTGCTTTGGCTATACTGCTTGCCAGATGCTGGTGCCCTTGCTGAGAGACGGCATTCTGGCTGATATGAAATACTTATCCAATCTTTTTTTAAAAAAAAAAAAAAAAAAAAAAAAAATTGACTTTTGTACATCTCACAGTCTGACATCTTCACTCCATGAAGACTTGTGTTCCTTTTCATTTTCCATCATACTTACTGTGCTGCAACAAATTCACAGAATTTTAAAGAATTCACAGAAGTAAAATTACATGGCATAAGCTTTTTTGCACAACTGGTTTTAGCTCATACATTGTAGGGAATGAAATGCAGATAAGATAATGAGATTTTATTTAAAACTCAGAGGAGATATCTTTTTGTTATCTAGTTATCAAGTTTTATACCCAGAAGACTGCCGCACGTGACATGCCCACTCGTGTCCTCGTACATTGTGAATCGTGTGGTCCTAAAAGACATATTGTCTCAAATGATTTGAGATATTATTGAAACAAGTTTTTTTGCAAATGGTATCACACAATGAGGCACATATGTTGTACAATCAATAATTTTAACTCTCCTATTTCTGAGGTACAGAAGTAGCTCAACCACAACAGTGAGGCAAGAGCAGCGTAGGAGACATTCAGAGATCCACAGCACTGTAGGAGAAGCCGAGTGGTGTACGTACACACATCCACCGAAACTAGGAAATGACATTTCAGGATGTGTATACGTGCCCACAGCAGTGAAAAGGTTAAGGGAAATGTATCATGTTCCGGGGGTGTAAAAGGGTGGAGGCAGAGAAGTGGGAAGGTGGTAGTGTGAGGAGTAGTATGCTGCCGGACTGTGGGCATGCAGTTCACACATTTGCAGGCCTTCAGATTTAAGGTCAAGCAGGTGATTCCCTAATCTAGCTACCCAACTACATCACAAGAAGCAAGTACAGGTCATCTCACTGAGCTGTATCTACACTCCACAGCTATCGCTACAAATCACCAGCGACACTGTGCAGAGGTGTCCAGGGTTATTTAATTTCCACAACGTGCATTGGCACTACACAATACACATGAATGAGTTTGTCAATAGCAGCACAAAAAATGCTACTCGCAGGATCCACGTAAATTGCTGCACACTGTTCTGTTGATTCTCCTTCATCCTGTGCAGCAGGTGCTGCTCTTTTAGGTTTACATACTTTCCCAGCATTTCTTGTCCTGTTCTCTTAAGTATAATTGCTGGTACTCACAGAATGAGCTGAAAACAGTAATCTGCTGCAATGTGTTGTTTGAATTATGTCAACATACATTAAGTTCTAAATCACCTGGGTGACCTGATGCAGGCAAGAATTTCACCTTCTGGACCTCGTCGTTTGGTCAGAAAGTTAAGGGCGGTGTGATGCATTCGACACCCCTCACACTGCAGAAAGTATTCCAGGCAGTGAAAGGAGCCACAAAATTGACACTGTCTAATAAGTATAGATGGCACATTACACTTTGTGCAGGTTCTTCAGTGTGGTAGACAGCTGTCAGGCATTTATACACGACAACTCACTTAACAATTGCAAATGAGTACTTACTTGATAAACTGAAAATGGCTCCAGTATACAAGCGTAACCTCTGTCAAGTTATTTTGCCTACGCACGAAGGGGAATGGAGAGGAAATTCTGGGGGGTATAGTCTGTCTGTAAACATACAAGAACAACACTTTTAATGTGGGAAGTCACATTTCCTGGAAGAATATTGCAGCTGCCATACAGGATGACTGATAATCAATTACCCTTTGACAGGACAGAGCAGTGTGCAGAGATTTATATAGATTTTGCCTATATGCGGGCCTACGGAACAGGGAACTGCACAACCCCAATATGGACACCTGCCTCCCCTTGCACTGATACATCCTGTTACACCCACAGAACACAATTTTTCTCTGAATATGACTTCACTGCACTGGTACACACATTTAATATTTGTTCCTAAACCACTTCATTTGATAGTTACATCTTTTATACCCCTGAAATGCTATTTTTAATAATTTGCCATTTTTCTAATGCCTGCAATGAAGGCAGTAGTAATCCTAGGGAGTAACTTATTGTAGAATATTTAATGTAATTTAATTGTGTACTGGGAATTGTATCTGCCAGAAATTGTGGTTTTTGATGTGTTTGAGAAAAAACATATAAAGTTACCTTTAAACTACCACCACCACCACCACCACCACCACCACCACCACCACCACCACCACCACACTGCACAGCACAGCACCAGTGGGGATTCTTAGTATGTTGTCCATGACACTCCTTCCTGTCACTGTACAAATATTTGTGACTACCTGATTTTTCCCCTATTATTGGTCTTTGTTAAATGGGTAGAAAAGGAAAGCAGAAATGCACTGGTGCATTTCCCAGTGTTCCTTTTCGAAGGAAGGTGATGAACTGCCAAACTTCTCACACCACTGCAAAAATGAGTGATTCAGTTACTTGTGTCAGTGGCATTTAGAAACAGCTAAAAATCCCTAAACCTGAGAAGTGATTTGGGCCCCAAATGAATCTCCATTATTCTATACACAACATACAGCAGAAATTGCTCCCATGTTAATTGTAATATGGTATATTGTTGATCTCTCAAGGAAAAAAATGTGGCCAGTGGCTGGAAAGAAGTTTACCCACCTAGGAGGAGGCTACCAAAAGTGAACCGCAAACCTAATTTCATGTCACTGATTCCCATCCATTACAGAATACTAGAATATATAGGGTGTATCAAAAAGATTCATCTGCTTTGGCATGCCTATATTTCTGAAACTAATATACATATACAATGAGTTGCTTTTTGATGAACAGAAAACTCAAAATGTTTTCTCATATCTTTTTATAGGTCTTCAATATGCCCCCCTTGAAATTCATGTCATATGTCAATGCAGTATTCAAACCGTTCCCACACTGCAGTGAGCATGTCTTGGGTTACAGCTTCAACAGCTGCTATTACGGGACGTCTCAGTTCACTCATTGTTGTTGGTAAGGGAGGAACATAAACAGAGTTTTTATAACCCCCCCCCCCCCCTAAGAAATAATCACATTTGGTCAGGTCCAGTGAACTTGGAGGCCAGTAATATAAGGCCGAATCATTTGGTCCAGTGTAACCAATCCATCATTGAATAATCCTTTGATTGAAAAATTCCCTCAGTTCCAGTTGCCAGCATGGCGAAGCCCCATCCTGTAGGTAAATGAAGCCATTTAAACCAGTCTCCAACTGTGGGAAAAAAAGAAAAAGAAATTCTGAAGCATATCGAGATATGTGCTACCTGTAACAGTGTTCTCAGCAATGAAAACTGGACCAGACACCTTTTCATTCCATACCTGATATTCTCCCATAACGATGGTTAACCTTCCCATTTACATTAAATGTTGCCCCGTCACTGAACACTAGACATGGAAGGAAACTGTCATCCTCCATCTTGCCAAGAATGAAATTACAGAATGTTTTTGTTTGCGCCTTCACAAAGAGCTTGCAGTAGCTGAATTTTGTACTGTTCCATGTGTAAGCGTCCTTGCAACACAAGCCAGATGGACATCGAGGGCATGTTGAACTGTCGAGCTACATGGTGAACACATTTTTGCCGACTCTTTGTGAAACTATGGCAGATGCATTCAATGGCCATGTCAGACACTTGGGGCTGGCCCAGGGATTCGCCTTTGCACAAACAACGTGTTTCTCAGAATTGTTCATGCCATCATCTAATGCTTTGTGCTGTAGGAGGATCCACACCATACCTAGTATGAAAGCCATGCTAAACAGTTATTACATACTGCCACTGCACACCATTTTTACTAGAACTTAAGTGGATGCACAGTGCTGCTACCTAGTGGGAGCCATGCAAAACTCAAGAGTTTGATTTTTTCCAACAGTGTGTTATTCATGGACACATCTCAAATAACATAATAGCTATGATTTTTTTTTTTTTTTTTTTTTTTGCTCAGTTGGTACTTCTTGAAATACCCTGTATTCTGAAATCAAACACAATGAAGTGTATCAACCAGAATTATGTCCTAGGTTCTAACTGGTATGGACTGCAAAAACAGCAATCACACAAAAATAAAACTTTGCTTTTTTCACACAAAAAGCCACAGTTTGAGGCACTGATGTGGATACAGTATTCCTTGACTCCAGGAAGACACTCGACTCTATACAACACCAATGAATTTTACCAAAATCATGGCTGGTTGAGTTAAGAACAAAATTGTTACTACATTGAGTACTTCTCAGTAAGGATGATGCAGGGAATTACCACTCATGGACAGCCATCGACATACGTAGGAGCAATTCCGTGCTTGCATCCTGGAAGTAGGTTGGGACTCTACATTTTTACATTGTATATGGTGGTTATAATTAAACTTCCGCTACCTGAGGGGATCCCCATGAAAAATGGTTGATTGTACAACAAAAATTTTGTTTAAGAGAAATAACGCACGTCACGATACACAACCAGCAACACAAACCCTGCAGTGCTCAGTCTGAACGTTATTCCTATAATGTTGGGTACCCATACAGTCAATAGTTTCCTGTCTACAGAGGCTCAATTAGTGGAATTTTAATTAGCAGATAACTGAGTCAATGGCATTTCTGGGGGAGGGGGCAGCACTCTGCTGAGATACGGGCACCTGTCCAGAGACATTTCCCCCCCCCCCCTGCAACCCGGGGGGAAAAAAAAAAAAAAAAAAAAAAAAAAAAAAAAAAAAAAAAAAAAAAAAAAAAAAAAAACAGAGAGAGAGAGAGAGAGAGAGAGAGAGAGAGAGAGGTTCCTGGCTATTACTGATCATCAGATGAGTATGTATTTGCTCACATGGAGCTAAACAGTAATCAAGGCTGTATACTCCACCTGTGGCTGCCTCTAACATAGGTGGCAGTGGTTTGTCACATTGGCTTGTTGCTCAGCCCAGTAGTTCAGATATTCTTCATACATCCATATTTAAACTGGATGAAGGTGTGGCACAGCAGGTATAATTTTTATTAAAAATGAAATTCCTCCAGCTGTACGTAAGACTTTATATTGGCTACTAGCTTCAGTGTTGCATCAACATCATCTTAAGGCCCTATGTAACAACACCATACATAAAACAAACAATGTGAGGCATCAGTAGTCTCTGAGCTAGTGTACAAAATAAATGTATTATAAATGTATTATATACTGGATGAATTCATTAAAATTAGTTACATTTAATTCATTTTCACTAAGATGCAATTTACCTTGACATTAACAATTTTTATGGTATAAATGATGTTCAATATGCACAGTTATTTCTGTTACAGATCAATACCAGACATTAGAATAAAAATGGGGGTGTATATAAGTCTGGGTGACGTGCCATTACTCTTAGAGAGAATAATATAGGCATAAAACAGTACTAAAATTGTGTTAAAAGCAAATAAGAATACCCTAAAACTCTTCTTTGTGTGTATAGTTTAACTAATGGGAAGGAAAATATGCATTGCCAATCTGACATATGTAAGGTATGATTCCATTGAAACTTCTTGGCAGATTAAAGCTGTGTGTCAGACCGAGACTTGAAATCGGGACCTTTGCCTTTCGCAGGCAAGTGCTCTTGCACTTGCCCGCAGAAGGCAAACGTCCCGAGTTCGAGTCTTGGTCCGGCACACAGTTTTAATCTGCCAGGAAATTTCATATCAGCGCACACTCCACTGCAGAGTGAAAATCACATTCTGGGTTTGATTCCACTGTTAATAAATAGTGAATTGTGGGAAAGGTGGAAAGGATTTAAGTTTGCATAACAATGTATCATCATCACTATAAAGTAACAAAGTGGAACAGGTTACTGAAACATCACCATTCATAACAATATGAAACACAAGTGAGGAGGAACTGGAAGAATGGTTTGGAACCCAGTTAATATATTAAAAGGTGTTCAATGGTGTAAAATAAACGCATATGAGTCAATTAATTAATCTACTCATTCCAACAAGAGAAACTTAAGGTAACATGCTACCAAAACGTACCGTTTCAATGTCGGTGCCTCACTAAGGCACTTACTTGGATGACCAAAGTCTAACATTCATATCATCACTACACCATAATACTCAATTATTTCACCTACCCTTATAAACCCGTTCTTGTATAAAATTACTAGTTTAAGTATATTGACTATTCACTTATTTATGAACAAAATGTAACTACTTTTAATGAATTCATCATATTTATAATATGTTTATAATATATTTATTTTGTACACTAGCTCACACTACTGATGTCTGACAGTGTTAGTTTAATGCATGCTGTTGTTATATAGTGCCTGAAGATAGCGTTGGTGCAATGTCAAAACTAGTAGCCCAATAAATATAAAATCTTAAATACAGCTGGAGGAGTTTCATTTTTAATAAAACTGGATAGATATTGGTAAAGGTTCATGATTTTGACTGCTGCCAACCACAGCAATTTAATAGCAGACTGAATTTAAATTCATTTTTGTATGAAATTCTGGTTCTTCCTAATCACAGTGTTAAATGCTTGAACTATGTATGAGGGTCACTCCAAAAGAAAGGCACACTATTTTTTTTTTAAAACACCTCTTATATTCTACATGTTTGAAAGCTTTACAGTGTGTAGATACACCCTTTAGGAACAATATTTTCATTTCTCCACATAATTTCCACCCCTCTCAACTGCCTTACGCCATCTTGGAATCAGCGCCTGTTTACCCACATGGTAAAATTCTGGACCAACCTGTTGGCTCCACTGTTTGGCAGCATGCACAAGGCACAAGGAAATCATCATCGTCATCATCATCATCATCATCTTCAAACATTGTTCGATGAAGAGAGTCTTTCAGTTTCCCAAAGAGATGACAGTCACATGGAGCCAGGTCAGACTGTAAGGCGGGTGTTCAGTGTTATCCGTCCGAGTTTTGTGATCTTCCATGGTTCTTTGACTAACATGTGGCCGTCCATTGTCATGCAACAGAAAAACAGCCTGCTTTTGCCAATGTGATCAAACACGACTCTGTTGAGCTTGAAGTTTCTTCAGTGTCATTACATATTCATCAGAATTTATGGTGGTTCCACTTGGGATGATGCCCACAAGCAAGAGTCTTTCAGAATCGAAAAACACCGTAGCCATAACTTTTCCAGCAGAAGGTGAGGTTTTGAATTCCCCCCTCCCTCTCCTTTGTTGAATTTGCATGATGCCCCTCCATTGATTGCCTCTTCATCTCTGATGAAAAATGACAGGGCCATGTTTCATCACCCATCTCAATTCTTCCAAAAAATTCATCTCCACCATTCTTGTACTGTTCCAATAGTTCTCTGCATACCGTTTTTATTGTTTCTTTGTGAGCCACTGTCAACATCCTGTGAACCCACCTAGCTCAAATCTTTCTTAACGCCAACACTTTCAGTATTCTGCAAACACTTCCTTCCCCTATCCCAAGGTAGTGTGACAATTCGTTCACTGTGATGCATCGGTCAGCAGTCACCATTTCGTTAACTCTCTGCACATTGTCTTGAGAGTGTGCAGTACGAGGCCTGCCACTGCAGGGACAATCCTAAATACTGCCGTGCCTGCTTTCATCACGTAACCTGCTTGCCCATTGACTAACTGTACTGCGATCAACAGCAGCATCTCCATACACCTTTTTCAACCTCTTGTGGATGTTTCCCACTGTCTTGTTTTCACAGCACAGGAATACTGTGACAGCATGTTGCTTCTGACTAACATGAAGTATAGCAGCCATTTTGAAGACATGCTGTGACGGCACCACTCACGGGAACAGGTTGAACTAAGTTTGGAATCAAGTGGGAAGGATGTATCTACACACTGTAAAACTTTCACTCATGCAGAATGAAAATTGTATTTTTACGAAAATAGTGTGCATTTCTTTTGGAGTAACCCTCGTACTTTTCTATTTCGGATACCACTGTACATTTTCATTTCAATGTTTGCAGGTTTTGCTACCACTAATGAAATCGGGAGTCAGCTGAGTTATCAATGTCTTAACAGGGTTAAGGGTCTCTGGAAAGCACTATCTTTACAATGTTAAAACAGCACTTATTTAACATGGTTACTCAGAAAGTATTTGACCTAGCAAGTTGAAATTTTTGCAGGTTATCTATTGGAGTATTGGCTACGGCTTAACAGAGTAATTTTTAAAAGTTTCAGTTCAGTTGTTAGAGATTAATTTCTTCCATTTGAATGAAATTTCTCTACTTTTTTGCCATTTTTTGTATATAAAGAAATATAAAGGTTTCTGGAAAGAGACTGTGTTAAGTTATGTGGAAGGGACTGTGTTACATTTCCTGAAAATCTGAAGCAAAATGGCTTGGCAGATCCTGAGAAAACATGGAACGTATATGAAAAAATAAAACTTTTAGGAATTGAGAAACAAAGTTTGGATCACCTTTTTAGTGCATTCCAGATTCATAAGATGGATTACCTTTTCTTCTACAAACTCCTCTAGCAGCTTTCTCTCTGTTCTCTTGCTTGTTTTTTTTTAGGCTATTTCCTGTCAGTAGCCTGAAGATGTAACATACCTAAGGCAAGCATCATTCATACCATGTTGAAACCTACCTTCATTCCTATGTTTTGAAATACTTTGCACCTTACAATGTTGCCATCATTGAAAGTAGCGACAGCATCACACACACCAAAGTGAACTGTTTCCTTTTCTCACAAATACAGTCTTGTGAATTCTTGGCTATGCATTTGTATTTGTATTTCTTTATTGGTCCTGTAAATCATGTTTAGGTACATATTTTGCACGAATGATGTAGGACAAGTCAGGTTGGTACAGTATATACAACATCATACACATTGTTATTTTGAAAGGAAAAATAATTTAAAATTATTCAATACATGTTGAATATTGATGACAAATTCAATATAATTAAATAAAATGATAGACTTATTAAGACTATTTGAGCAGTTAGACTACACTTTTCTGATACTCTAAAAACTCGGAAACAGAATAGAAGCAGTGGTCAAGCAAGTACTCTTTCAGTTTCACTTTAAACTTTTGTAAATTTTGCATCTGTTGCAAATACGATGGCATGTGATTGTACAACAGTATGCCAGTATGATACACTCCTCTCTCACAAATGTTTGTACTTACTGTATTGACATGGAAGTAATGTTTCCACCTAGTATCACGAGGGTGGTAATCACTGTTATACTTGAAGATATTTCCATCTTTTAAAATACTTCCTTTTGTGAAATTTAATATTTCATACATATATAAGCAAGGAAGAGGCAATATATTGACATTTTTAAATATTGGTCTACAGGAGCCTCTGTACTTAGCATGGTTTATTATTCTAACGATCTTTTTCTGTAGCCTAAATGTTTTGTTTGTACCCACGGAGTTCCCCCAAAAGATAATGCTGTACATCAGCAGTGACTGAATACTGCCATGGTACATTGTGATCACAGATGCACAGCTTGTATTTTGTGTAAGGATTCTTACTGCGTACGTGTGTTTTGTTTTTTATTTACATGGTTAAGATGTGTCTCCCATTTTAGGTTTTGCTGAATATGTATACCTAAAAATTTTGTATCACTCACCGATGATACAGTTTTTCCATCGATTTTAAAAATTGGTCTTGCAGGATGTAGTTTCTGAGAATTGTGGAAATTGACTGTCACTGTTTTTTCATTATTTATTATTAGCTTGTTTGTTCTGAACCATTGTGTCAAATTTTGTATTATACCTGTAGCTGTTTTTTGTAGGCTTTCCTCATCACATTATTTGATTAGGATATTTGTGTCATCTGCAAAAAGTACTGTTGTACCTTTAGTTATATTTCTGACAAATCATTAAAATAAAGAATGAAAAGAATTGGCCCAAGGACTGATCCTTGAGGAACTCCATATGTATAGTTTTGTGCATTACTGTAAAAATTACAATTTTTTTGTGTTTTTATGTATTGTATTTTATCTGAGTGATCTGTTGACGGTCATGAAGGTAGGAATGTATCCACTTGTTTGGCAGGCCTCGTATTCCATAGTTACCTAGCTTCTGCAACAGAGTATTATGATCAATTACATCGAAGGCTTTACTAAGGTCAAGAAATATGCCAGACACATGTTGCCTATTATCTACTGCAATTAGAATTTCATTTAAGAAGGTGTAAATAGCTGACTGTGTTGATCTGCCAGTTCTGAATCCGTGTTGTGCATCACTTATTATGTTTTCTTTATTTAGAAAGGCTGTCAGACTTCTAAGAAATAGTTTTCAAGAATTTTACCAAAGCCTGACAATACTGATACAGGTCTATAGTTTGCAGCTTCATGTTTGTCCCCTTTCTTGTACAGTGGTGTCACTTTTGCCATTTTCAGATTTTTCGGGAATATACCACTCACAAGGATAGATGCAAATGAAAAATTCAAAAATTTCATGACATTGTTCAAATTAAATTTTGAAGAAACATTTCCTAAAGTATTATGTTCATTATCAACAGCAGGAAAAAGCAAGTGGGTCACAAAAGGAATCAAAAAATCATCTGAAACACTAAAGTACCTGAGCTCTATTAAACACAGCCAAACTAATCCTGCTTTCTCACTCTTTTATAAAAGATATAGGAAAACATATAGGAAAATACTGCTTGCAGCAAAGAGAGCTCATAACTCCAAAATAGTGCACTCTGCTGAAAACAAAAATAAGGCAGTATGGAAGATTGTGAAGCAGGAAACTGGTACCAGGAAATTGAATCTGTCAAACTTGAAAATCAAAGAGAAAGGGACTCTAATAAAAGACCCAATATATGTGGCAAACTATATAAATGATTATTTTAGTGGCATAGGAATAAAATTACAGGAAAATTTTCTAACAGCCCCTCAGGTCAAAAAGCCATATAATGGTGTATCACACTCAATGGTGTTATTCCCTACAACACAGGAAGAAGTCTATAAAGCAGTCAGCAAACTGAGAAACAAAAACTCAGCTGGTCTGGATGAAGTCCCCATTTTTATAATTAAGGACTGTATCAAGAGCCTACTTTCACCTTTAGTTGATATTATAAATCAATCTTTCAAGCAGGGCTACTTTCCAGACTATTTAAAATATGCGAAATTACTACCTGTCTTCAAAAAAGGTGATGCAGGAATAATTGAAAATTATAGGCCAATTTCTCTACTATCATGCTTTGCAAAAATATTAGAAACTATTATGAAAGATAGGCTGATGAATTATTTAAATAAATACAACTTACTGTCTGTTGACCAGTTTGGATTTCGATCAGGGAAAAGCACAGAATCAGCAACAGCACACCTCACAAAACACATTCTAGAAGCATTAGATAAAGGGAACTACACAACTGGTATATTTCTTGATCTAATTAAAGCGTTTGATACAGTAGACCGCAACATATTGTTAAATAAGTTAGATGAACTTGGAATAAGGGGACTTGTGAACAAATGGTACCAGTCATACCTAAAAAATAGAAGACAGATAACTGAAATCTCACATATTTCAAGTTGCTCAAACTATATTGTAAAGTATACTTCAGACCCAAATTATGTAAATATAGGTGTCCCACAGGGTAGTGTCCTTGGCCCAGTACTATTCCTCATTTACATAAACGACTTCCCACAGAGCATCAAGCATGGACAAACAATATTGTTTGCAGATGACTCAAATGTTCTAATCAGTGACAAATCACCAGATGCACTAAAAGAAAAAGCCAAACAAACACTAAACAGTGTATGTGAGTGGGCATCCAATAATAAACTAACACTAAATCTTAAAAAAACAAATGCTGTTAACTTCTATGTCTGCAAAAAATCATACTATAACAACTTTAAGTTAAACAATGAAACTATAGAATGTGTAGACTACACAAAATTTCTTGGTATGCATGTTGACAGTCAGTTAAAGTGGGAAGAACATATTAAAATACTTAGCAACAAAATCGCTACAGCATGTTATGCTCTGAGAATTCCGACTGCAGTTTGTGATACTACGTGTGTCAGATCTGTATATTTTTCTTATATCCACTCTGTTATTACCCATGGAATAATATTTTGGGGAGTCAACAGTAAAAATATTCAAATAGTTTTCAAATTACAGAAAAGAGCAATTCGTATAATAACCAAGAGTGGCAGTAGGGCTCACTGCCTTGAACATTTCCAAAAGCTGGAAATCCTTACTGTCCCCTGTGAATACATTTTTCAAAGTGTTATGTATGTAAAAAAAAAATATTGACTGCTATATGAAAAATTCTTTAGTACACAGCTATGAAACTAGAAACCAATACAATCTGCATCTAGAGAGGAAAAATAAAGTTAAAACTCAGCAGAGCTTGTTGTACAATGCTGTTAAATTATATAATAAATTACACCAAAAAATAAAAGATATTGACACAATCGGACAGTTCAAAACAAAACTAAATTTTTTTTTATTAAATAAAAGTTATTACGCAGTAATGGACTATCTGAATTAAAACATGTAGTGTAATTAAAGTAGCCTGCATTGTAATACACGAGGAAATAATTATAATATGAAATCAAAATTGTACAGTACTATAAGAAAATTACAAATTACACAAGGACATAAAACTAATTTAAGATACCCCAAAAATGTGTGTAAATACAAATTTTATATGTATAATTGTAGGTGTATTGTATATGATTTTGCTGACGAAATCCACACAATGTAAATTGTTACATGGATTAATAAAGAAATCAATCAATCAATCAATCAATCAATCAATCAATCAATCAAATGATGAATTGAAAATATCCGTTAATGGTTTTATGATAGATGTTACACTTGCTTTGATGATATTACCCGATATTTTATCAGTACCTGCTGAATACTTATTGGGTAACCTTTTTATGATGACAGATAATTCCTCAGGTGTTGTTGGAGACATGAATAGGGTTCTTGTAAGAATTTTTGTATCTGACTGGAGTGTATTGCTGTCTGGTTGTGAGTTGTATTGTTTGGTAATCAGGTGGTGTGCTACATTGTAAAAGTAGTTGTTAAATTTATTAGCCACTACTGTGGGGTTGATTATTTTATTGTTGTTTTCATGACGTTCTATATTTTTGGGTGCTAATGATGTAGTACCTGTTTCTCTTTTTATGATACTCCAGGTGTCTTTAGTCTTATTCCTGGAATTTTTTATTTGTTTGTCGTTTTCAATTTTCTTTGTTTTTGTCATAACTTGTCTAAGTATTTGTTTATATTGTTCAAAGTAATTGATAAATACAGGATTTGTGGTTTGGTTTGAGTATTGATATAAGTTCCTTTTATTCTGGCATGATATTTTTATTCCTGTTGTGATCCCTTTATTTGGTTTGTACACAGAATTTATAAGTGACGTTTGTTTAGGAAAGGCTATTTCAAAAAAAATATTTGTATGTGGCCATAAATTTATCAAACTTGTCATTTGTGTTGTTTGAACTGTAAACATCAGTCCATATTTCTCTTCTCAAGAGAGAACAAAAGTAATCTATGTTTTCATTATTAAACTTCCTCACAATAGCACTAGTTTTCTGGGCTTTCATGTTTCCTGGAATAGAGATTGTTAGTATTTGGGCATTGTGATCACTAAAACCAGTGTTTGCAGTCTGTGTGTTGCAGAAATATTTATCTATATTTACAAACACCTGATCTATGGTTGTTGCAGAAGTAGTGGTTATACGAGATGGGTTGGTTATAGTTGGTTTTAGGTTAGAGGACTTCAGTACGTCTTTGATTTCTTCTTTAAATTTACAACATTGAAATCTCCAAAAATGATAATACTTTTTAACGGTGTTGAAGTCCTCTAACAGCTCTTCCATATTATTATAAAAAACTTTATCACCATCTGGTGACCTATATACACAGATGATTACAGAATTGCTAGTTGGCAGTTCTACTATAGAGAGTTCTATGTCTCTTTCTTTAGAGAAGCTATCAAATTTGGTTGTGTTAGTGAAGTCTATATCTTCTCGAACATATATGCAGCTACCACCATGCCTGTGTACTTCTCTACAAAATTTGGCAGCTAATTTAAACTGAGGTAGGTGTGCTAGTTCTATTATGTCTTTATTTAGCCAGTGCTCAGTAAAGCATAAAACAGAAATATCACTCATATCATTTAACAAGATATGTATTTCATTCATTTTATTGGAAAGAGACTGAACATTCTGATGGAACAATTTAAAGTATGAAGCAGGGACTATATTGTGTCTTGCTAGACCACTTACCTCTTTTTTACATCTACTATTGTTAGCTGTAAAAAATCCTCCTCGATTTGAGGTGTGGGTGGTGTGTTCTTGCTAGCTAGTTCCCTGGATTCTGGGCCCTGCCTTTCATGTACTGTGGTGCTTCTAATGGTAATCCACTTGTCAAGTAGCATTTGTTTCATTTTAGGCACTTCTATTGCACTGGTTTTCACATTGTATTTATTTTGGTGAAACATTGATTTCTTCGGGTAGACTGGTTGATTCAGGGATACATGCATCTGGTTTGTACAATTGTTAATTTTAATTAACATAGACAGTCTATTGCATACTTGTTCCTTCCCCTGTCTGTCCAAGTGGAATCTGCGACGTGTGAATTTATCACGAGACAGTCTTTCCATTTCAAAGTTTATGGATATTCTACTTTTATTGCAAAATTTTGAGCAGTTCACTGTTTGAACTAAATGATGATTAAACATGTCAATTTTTTCGGTTATATGTTCTTTGTCAAATCTTTTGGGAACTGGATGCAAAATGATGTTTGTCTTGTTACTGAGTTGGAGAACACTTGATAACACATTATCAATGCTTTCCACAATGTTGTTGTAGGAGTCTCCAGTATTGTACGACCCTGCCATTAATGTAAGAGTATCACTTGCATTCGAGTCTTCTGCTAATTTGTCAATTCGATTAAAAACTTCACGGATAGGAGCATTTGGTTCAATAAAACTTTGAAAGTCATATTTTGTGTCTAGTTTTGTCCCCAGAATGTTTCTGCAGTACGTCTCAGCTGTCACTCACTAATAGAACTTTTGGATTCCGTAATGCATTCCTCAACTCTTAACTTTGTTTCATATGTTCAGGTGCTTTATCTTCTGGAACACTATTGGAATCGTTCATTACAGTTTCGTTTTCGCTGATTGCCATGTAAACACTGACTTCAGTTACACTTACACATTGCATTGGCTCTTTACCAGCTGACATCAGAACAGTTTCTTTATCTGAAGCTGCACTTGTTTAGACGCACTTTTTCTGGATACCGTTGGCATTGTAGATACATTATAACACGAGTGCATTTTTAGTTGCGATTTTAAATTGTGTGTGTTCGACGCGCTTTTTACGGTACACCACTTTTCACTGCTTACATATTTGATTAGTTCTTGTTCTACCTCACTGATTCTCGCTAACAGAACGTTTCTATACTCTTGCAACACTTTAATTATTTCATCTTTTGATGCTGAGTCTGTTACGAGTTTGTGATCACCATGTGGCACCAAAACACAGTTTAATTTATACTTTTATTGGGGTTTTGAGTTTTTCTGTGAGCATACTTTTTCCACAGTTATGGTGCCGCTAAGTCTCTGAAAACAGGTTGTATCACCCCTTTACCATATCAGGCAGACTATGTTTATAGGTGTGCACATCACCAGTTAGCAATCCCTGGTTGTAGTTGCACCAGCTGTTTTCTCCTTTGATGGGGACTTTCATTGGTTGAAAAAAACCCAAACAGCCATCTCCACTTCAACATTGTGTGTACTTTGCCTAATAGCAAATACATAATAGTTTTGTATTTTGTCAGTTACACTGTCAGTTAACCTTCCCTTCCCATCTGATCCTTTGCCATCACTGAGGTTTTGTTTTTTTGTATGAAGCTTTCAGTCACCAAAGTCTTGATCCCATTCGTTTCTGTATGTGTCCAATACACACAAATTTCCACACTACATCATTGGTGTACCAGTTCAGTCCTTGAAGATGTCTGAAACTTTTAGAATCACTGCCACCAAATTAATTCACATATCACACTTTACCACACGCAACAAAACATTGAAATATGCTAGCAACACATGCCACTTCCATTCCTCCACTACTGCCACTATAGTTAGCTGCAAAATTATTTCATGTGTACCTTTGTTTTTTGAGGACATCTACAATTTTTAGATATTACTGCTAAAGTGCTATTTGGAAGACTCATTGTGCCTGAGGAAACTGCACCAACTGTAGCACCCTATGGATTGTATGCAAGGCATAGACACATTAATGTTGTATTCATAGATTTTGCTACCATTTTCGTCATTTTGAGCTATTGAAACACTGTTCCAGAAAGTTGTCATGTATGATCACTTACCACACTTCAATTCCATTTCACTGGCAAGGCCTACATGATTTTTTTACAATGTGTCCAGACTAACTTCACTACACTGAGTACATCTTACACAGTTTGCAAAAATTAAGTTGAGAACTGACATATCAAATCTTTCAGTCACATCTGATTTTCCCATAAAATATTCATACTTTTCACTAACTGAACCTAGATTCCTCTTCCAAGTACTTACTTTTCCACTTTCACTGCAATGGGCAGTTGAAGCAAGATAGTCAGGTTCACACACTTCGTTATCATATTTATTGTTTATGGTAATAACATCTACCATTGGCTTTCCTACATTTCTTCTTTTCTTAAAAGCCTTCAGAGGATTTCTAGCCACTTTAGGTTCACCCATGATTATCCTTCAATAAAATAGAGACTTCAATGAACAGAATTCACTATGAATATTTTCAGGGTTACAAAAGAGTAAATAAACATAAAAAAACATGATGATCGAGCGAGTGATATACTCTGAACTATTACAGGTTGGCCAGAACACATTTCCTCTCACATGTGCTTTTACATTCATTAGTACAAGATTTGACAGCAGTTTAACAGCATCACAGTGGGTCACGCCCATGCAAAAGAAAATTCAAAAATATTTTAAAAATCATTTTAGTCTTCTGAACTGAATAAACTATGTATGAATTGAATGTGGAAATTATGTAGATTTTTAAAATGCAAAAAACTAAAAATTCAACATTACATGTTTTGAACTGAGAGCATGATCTAGCTCCCGCATAGGCAGCATTGTATCACTCACGATGCTGAGAAGAGAAGGATATCGCTTGAGCCACCTCCAAATCGTTTCTGATGGAGGAATGCAGGCTGATATTGAGAGGAGCTCAAAATATCCACAAAATGGCAGCCCAAGGTGTTGGAGATAGCAGTAGGATCCATGATAACATCGTCTGCTACTGTCAGACCAGGAACTGGTGAATGGATGTTGATCCCAGAGAGCCATTGGAGGTTGTCCCACATTACAGAAGATGGAGTGGAACTATTAAAAGACTTAGTGAATGAATCCAGCTAGCTTCTTTGCTATCCTGAGGAATGCAAGGACACTGACCATGCATCTTTTTATAATATATGCAGTTTACTATCATAGGATGATGGTTAAAAATGTGGAGAGCATGTCCCCGTGCGCAAATTGCATCTGAGCATGACTCAGTTCATCAAGGGATTGGGACATGCCGCAGTAAAGAGAAAGTGCGATGTATGTAACATTCTGCAGGTTGGGATAACATCTTTAAGATATTGCACCTGGTCATCATAAATAGGGGAAATGATGTTTGTCGAAGGTTGCCAGGAAGGAGTAAAGCCTCCAGTCAGTCTTAGTAAGCTATCATTTGGGTGTTCACATAGATGGGGAGGAGTCAGTAAACATGTAGCACATGGGAAATGGTCACTCAAGTATGCGTAAGAGAGAATGGATCACTCAAGAAGATGGGCAAGCTGGGCAGCACAGAAGAGTATATTGAAATGGAAATAGCAGTGTATGGATTTTGAAAGAAAGATGGGTGCTCCTGTATTAAGTCAGAAGAGATTAAGGTGATTGAGAAGGTCAGCCATCTCTCAGACAAGTTCCGGCAGAACCCAAAAGGAGACGGTGCGCATTAAAGTCACTGAGCAGCAGAAAGGAGAGAGGTAGCTGCCTAATAAGCTAGAGGAAGTCTGCCCTGTTGATATCAAATGGTGGAGGGATGTGAACTGTACAAAGGGAGAACTTGAAGTAAGGAAGGAAAAGGCGAACTGCAGCAGCTTGTAGGCAGAAAGTCAGGGAGATAGGTTGACTATGAATGTCATCCTGTATGAGCAGCATGGCTCCCCCACGAGATGGAATGCCGACCTTGGGGGGGAAGGTCAAAACAGTCTGTGAAGAAACGCCTTGGAGGATACTCATGATGAGAAAAATATGAAGGGGTATCACCTCGGCAGTTGCCAAGTGCCAGCCTTCAGAGACACTCTGCTTCAGGGCATAAGGGCAGGAGGATCCCAATCCATTAGGTCTGCAGGAGCATCGGCATTTTTCTGCTCTTGGCCTGTAGAGTACAGTGCAACAAAATGGCTGGTGTTGTGCACCGGTGACACAGATATCGGACTGACAAAGATATCATGTGGCAACACCGTCAAAGACGATCTTCGAGTCAGTGAAGGAAAGACTGCTTGCCTTTGTTTAACTTCTTTGAATCTTTCTGATTACCAGACAAAGACGTGGATGTTGGGTAGCTGGAGCAACATAGGAACACATCAAGAGTACTCCTTCTGTCCTTTCCATGCTGCCGGTTGTATAGCTGCGGTATTTGTCCCATGAGGTGAACATTTGATGGTGCATTGCACATTTGAAGGATTAGATGGATACCCTACCATACCACTGGGCGATTTCACAACCATGGTGCTAAATTTGAATTTGCATGTCTGCTTGGCCACTTCTTCTGTGGAGTGAGCTGTAGCTAGAACAGTACTGTAGGTGCCATATGGTAGCATGCAGGGTTTCTGACTTGCCAACAACTTGCGAGCAACCACGTAAGACACTTTTCCTTCACCCAGACCTCCTGGATCGCCTCCTTATTGAGGTACATGGGACAATTCTGGGAGGATGGGACAATTCTGCAAGGAGGCAGCACATACGCCATTGCAGTTAATCCAGCAGGCTGAAGGAGGCGGACAATCACCCTTGTGCACATTAGTATGACAAGTTGAACATTTGGCCGGATGCCAAAAATAACTGCTAGTGTGGTTGAAACTATGACACTGGTAGCAGCGTATAGAGTTCGGAATGTATGGTTGGACTGTGATAAAGGTGAGAAAAAGTGTGTGTGTGTGTGGGGGGGGGGAGGGGGGGGGGGGAGCACTATGGAGGCATCTATCCTTTTCATCATCCATTGGATGGCAGTGACACCATGATCAGGCAGGTATGTTTGGATTTCAGCCTCCGTCACACTGTCAAGCAGCCTAGTGTAAATAACACCACGGAAAGAATTCAGAATTCAGAGCAGCTTGAAACTAACAGGATGGCTGAGGAGAAGTGAAGTGGCAAGCAGTTTTTGTGCTTGAGAATCAGAAATAGTCTCCAAGAGGAAAGTCCCACTCCATAAAAGAGAGCAGGACTTCACAGAGCAAGCATTTGCATTAACACCTTTCTAAATAATAAATGGATTTACCAATGCAAAGGACTCACCGTCTACAGTAAGTGAAACCATGAGGAACTGTGGTGCAACTGGGATGGTCTTTGAATCGTTAGATCATTCCACTTAGGCTTTGTAGATGATTGGGAAGATGATTGTCTTATTGCAATAAAATCCTCCATGATTGGCAGCATCTCTGATGATGTACTGCTTCCAACTGGGAGCCCCCTTCTCAAGGCAGCGCACCTGCCTTAGGTGACTGTTTATGCCTCAGGTCACACCTACTGAACACCTGATGGAGGGACCAGTCGGCAATTTGGAAAGGTAGCTGCTCAGGCAATCACCCCTCCCTGGGCCTTGCCTACACACTCGAGGGGTATGTGTGAACCCAACCTGTAGACCCAAGTCTGGGAAATACACGTTACCCTGTTACCTGCTATGCGTCAGATGCATGGGCCAGCCTACAGGAGTACACAGGGAGGAAGAAGAAAAAGAGGAACCTCAAATGCTGAAGTGGAAGGATGACAGGAGAAGTTGAATGAAGAAAGAAAGAGGAATGAAAACACAGTGGTGAGACTGATCCAATGTGAGCCACCGAAAATGTGGAACATATTCCAAAATATACCCCAAACACGTCCCCCAAGGGAGGGTAAAAATAAGAGCAAGGGGATAGATACGCAGCACAGAAGGGAAAAATATGCTGCAAAGGCTGGGGCCCTGTGGAAGCCAAGCACGAACCCACTAAAGAGCTGTGAGCTCCCTGCAGGTTTAAAAAAAAGTGAAAAATTTATGAAAGGAGCTACAGAAAGCTTCTCACCCACTAGCCACTCTTGGTGCCTGCACCTGCTCGGTGCTGAATATTTCTGGAGTAACTACGACTGCAGGCAAAGCACTGTGCCCTCTCACAGCTGATACAGAACAAATGCTGTCTCTACATAGTTTTTCTGCAGATGTATTACTGCAGAATCAAACTGAATCGTTAAAAGTATTTTCCATCACTAAGGATTTAATCTTGTATTTAGCTTATGGTGAAAGTGATTTGATTAATTAGATTTACCTCAATAGTTCTTTCTTGCATACCCGTTTTTAAAGTTGAGCCAAAATACAATGATCCCTGGTGCTTGTGCTAATTGGCAATGAGTGCCAGCAGTATTTCCATAAAAAGCTCATTTAATTTACAGTTATAATCACGCTAACAGACTATTACAGAGCAGTGAATATATAGCTCTGAAAAGTCTGAAATTATATTACATGAATCCTAAACTATCATTAAAAGAATAAAACATGAAATATTGCTGTCACACAGTAGTAGCACTTTTATTAATAAGTGAAATAGCTAATGTAAGCTTACTTTGAATAAGTTTCAGGGTTCATTACATAAAAACAATATTTCAAAGTTAATGCTTTAATAAAGTATGCCTAATACTTTCAGTCAAAAAGTATGTAAAAAGTGGGCTTTAATTGAGTGTTACACCCTAAAAATATTTAGGTATTTGAAAATAATCAATACAGTATTGTAGTTATATAGTAATACAGTACTAAACTAGTACTAATATTTAGAAACTAAAAATTTAACATTGTGTATGTATTTAATTCTCTATTTTATAAAGATTTTTAATATTGCTCTAAATGCCATTATTAGGGCTAGAGCGTCTTTATAAAGGTGTAAATGTCAACCATCTGACTGGATTACTGAATACAAAGTTGTTGGTGACTGGTGAAATACCCAATTCATCCATAACATCTTGGTGGGCATGAAGAATAGCCAAATTGTCCAATCGCTTCTGTCCCTTTGTTGATTAGAGATATGACTTCAGACATTTAAGAGTGTTAAATGACCATTCTGATTTTGCTGTCGTGATTGGAACTACTTTGAGAATCTTAATTCACTTCACTACTTCACATAACATTTCTACAACTGCAGGCTCTTGTGTAATGTACTTTCTTACATCAAGCACATTTTTTAAGACCAGTTGTTTTTTATTAGTGATATCAAATAACATATTCAAGAGTAAGTGCTGCCTCTGAATGTCTAGGTCATTTTTGAAAAACTCAGTTGATTTTTCCAAATTTGTTTCACCTGTGTTTACTAAAAGCAAGCACACTTTTCCAACCCATCTGCAATGACCTGTGTGAGTCCAGTTGAAGCAAACCGCTCTGTAATGCAAGATTGCACCATTTCACATACTTCATTGTAACAGCTTTGCAATATTCCTTTTGGGTTTTGAAAGTGTGTGGTGCGCTGGCTTTGTTGTTTTCATACTTCTTGGGTATACTTTGATTCCTAGGAAGTGAAAGATCATAAACTTTTGAAGGTTTTTCTTTTAAACACAATTCCCAGAAGAGTTCAGAACTATCACACCTTCCATTCAGTATACAAATCAAGCCCTCATATTTTTTCCAGATCAGCAACACTTAGATGAAGGCATTGAATTTTTTCATTGACATCCTCTACTGGGTTCATTGCATGGCAATAAAGACGTAAAAAGAAGTAAGTCTTTAATTTTAACGTTGACTCAAGGTAGACTGCACATTTTCAACCTGCCTCTGTTTTGTCCTCTGCAGAAAATTTTTCAAAAAACTCTAAAAGTTCTTCAAAGTTTTTCAATATTCAAGACACTAGAAGCTCGCATAGTCCATTGAGTTGGCCAAAGGGGTCATAGACCAGCTTGGTTGATGGCGCTCTCACATCATATGCTTCTGAAAAGTAACATCATTTTGTTGGATTCCCTATGGTATTTATTACGTCCTTGGCTAAAGCCATAATATCCCTCATAGATGAAAGATGGTGGAGACTGTCTACAACTGCCAGGTCTAACCTGTGAGCAGTGCAGTGCATATACCATGCTTTTGGTTGTATATCCAAAAATAACTTTTTTAGTCCTTTGAACTTACCTCTCGTATTCGAGGCACCATCATAGTACTGTCCTCTGAAGTTATCCACTGACAAATCAAGATGAGCAAAAACATCTTTTAAAATACTAAACAGAGTGCACTAAAGAGAGTCTCATACAAGCCAATAGACTTCATTGATGATTAAGGAATCATTGACAGTTGAACACAAAATGACACTTGTTCATGAACTGAAGAATCTCTTGTTTCAATAACCATAACATAAAAATTTTCAGTCTTCTTGATTGAAGCCAATAAACTTTCTCAACACATACTATCCTAGTAGATCAATAATCTCTTTTTGAGTATCATGGAACATCCATTTATACCCCGAACGCCCTAAGCAATCTTTAAACTCAGGTACATCATTCTTCCGGAGTTCCAACAACTGAAAACATTTTAGATGATGTCTTTGTGCGATCTAATTGCTAGTCCTTATTGGTATAGGAATTGCACAGTACTAAAAATTTGTCTCAAGAGCTTTCTTCATATTATTGTCTAACTGTTCACTGAATTGGGAGGTCATACTTTGGTTAGTGATAGAATTTAGTTTCAGAACACCTTATTTGTCCATAAAATGTATTTTCATGAAGATGGGATTTTTCCAAAGCCTTTTTCCAGCTAGAAAATCCTATCGAAGTAAATGCATTTTTTTTTTTTTTTTTTTTTAAGAAAATTGTAACAAATTTTTAGCATGTGCCTATTTGAAGGTTTTGCAAAAGACTTTTTTGGTAGATACTTCATATTCTAGCCATGTATAATTGATCAACTAAGACTTCTGAAATGACCTTCCTTTACCATATTGTCCAGGTGTGAATAGTTCTTACCCGAAGACAATGAAGCAATTGATGACACAATAATTGTTGGAGGTTGACTTGCAGTATCAACAACTTCCAAGCGTGCCTTTTTGGTATCACATTTATCCATTGCAAATTTAATTCACAATACACTAAGAGATTAAAGTAAATGAATAAAATATAGGCATACAAAATAGACCACTAGACACTAAAGTCAGAATACTAAACATGTCTGCACCATGCACTGAATCAAACTACCCACACTGAATGACTGACAGCAAGGTGGGCTATATATCGCTGCAGTGTCATAATGTCTCAAAGCGTCAAGGTGCTGCAAGGCGGAGAGTTCCAGGCACTTATGCTCCAGTCCTTTTGATGTCACCACAGCCTCAGTGCTGGCCTACCGGCACCGGCCTTTCCCCAAAATTTCACACACTGGGTCAAATACTAAGTGTGGCTGCAGCACCGTAACACTATCATGATTCACACCCCTCATTTTCAGTTAACCTGCTTACTACCATAATAATTACTTGTTTTAACTCATTACTGAATGTATCTTAAAAGGGAACTATTGCAAACAAGGAAAATAATAAATTCCAACATAATTTTGGGATTTTAAAAAGCATAATGTAACTAATAATTTTATAAAATTATTGGGATAGCTCCCTGCTCCTGCTCCTCCCCGCCCAAACGATTCTTGAGGGGGCTCAGGCCCCCTCGGGCCCATGGAGTCAGCGCCTGTGCCAGGTACTCAGCTTTGTTGGAACACATGCCTGAATAGCTGTGCTTGTCCACCTGAACAAAACAGCAGTCACCAAGTTGATACTCAATAATTTACTTGGTTTTATTTTCACACCATGGAATTTGATTCCATGAGACACATAAGGTAGTGCAGGTGGGAAATATTATTGACAGTTTTCAAATTATTTTGTCTCATATATATCGCGTGCAAGAAGTGTTATTACTGCAGGATATTTATCTATAAAGTGAGTTGCTACCTTGATAGAATTCAAGATTCGAGGGATATTATTTATTCTTAATAGTTTTAATGTTAATTAATGATACTTGTGCAATTGCACAGTTCCATTCATCAGTTCAACTTAAGTTGTTAAAACTGCTGCATTTTGATAGGTTTAATAAACCTTATAAACAAGTTCAACAACATACATGTTTATGTGTGTTTTAAATAAAGCAATAGCAGAGAGAAAATAGTTAGGGAAACATATTAATAACCTTTTGCTAAAATTATCCCTGATCACTCTTGTAACACATATTACACCATGGAATCAATTTCAAACTGTGGTTGTTAAGTGTCAAAGAATATTACAAAGTTGTATCATTCATTAAAATCTTACACTAAAAGAACTTAACAAATACTCGTGTTATATGCCGAAATAAGTTTCCTGAAATTCTTAATTGACATAAGAAGGCAGTTCATGTTTCTGCATGTGAATGTTAAGAAAGAATAACTGAATTGTGTACTCACCATGCACTGCATTAATCCAATAAATGAGACAGCCAATATTCTTGTAGTTGGACCAGGCACTGGGAATTTCATGATCATCTGAAATCTTGTCCTCAGAGCTGCTGCTGGCACTCTTACCACCATCTGCTTCACCAAGATTAACAATGTTTTTCATGTGGGTCTCCATAATTCACCCTCTCTCGCAAGCACCTTCAATATTTTTTTTTTCACATGTAGAATCACCACATATCTACTGAACTTCAGTCAAAGCCTGACGAAAGTTTCGAAATTTGTGGTAAGTACCTATGTTACCAATCTTCTTAGGTCATTGGTCCCTAGGGTTATACACTATTATATCTAACTTAATCTAACTTAAACTAACTTACACTAAGGACAAAACACCTTGCAAACCATGGCAAGGAGTCTCAGGCCGCACAGCTCCCCTGTGCAGCTCGAAGCTCGATAAAGCAATTTTAACTCCTTGCTTTGTGAAAAAGGTGCACGCTTATTATTTCTTGCTACATTTCCTTTTGCTTGAGCCCAGAGACACTCAATCGCATTGTACATGCAATGGTACGGTGGCAAACAAATAACCTTGTGACCAGCAGTTCTAGCTGATTTCATCATCAATCGTGTATACAAGAGTTTGTGGCTTTTTGAATTCCTAAGGGAGCAAACTGCTGATGTCATTGGCTCCTAGGCTTACACACAACTTAAACTAACTTATGCTAAGGACAACACACACACACACGCACACCGATGCACAAGTGAAGACTCGAACCTCCAGCAGGAAGGGCCGCACAATCCACGACATGGTGCCCCTAACAGCGGGACCACTCCATATCGCAGTTACGGGCTTAACAAGCTGAAGCAGCTCTGCCTTTTTTGGTTCATCAGTGCAATTAACATTATGTCACTGCAACCAACTTAACAAATCACCTTTTCTGTTTGACATGGTCGGCACTTTGTTCACCTGGGTAGAAAAATAAGGTGCTTTATCTATCATTATAATAGACTCTGGAGGAATGTTCCAAAGAAGTTTATCCTGAAACTGTGAGATGTAGATCGCAGCATTCAGTCTCCTGACTACTTTGAAGCAAAAGCCCACAAAGCATTGTTTATGACTGCTGAACTTGTTCCAGCATGGCAAACAATTAATCTGCCACCTTTCCCACTTGTTTTTCGTAGAACTGAAGAACTTGTGTCATCAGTCCAAATGTGTGAAACACTGTGGTTTGTATTAATTCAAGTCGATCTGTAAATATGACTTTGTCAAAGTGAATAGTGCACATTTTTTCTGAGGAAACTGCAGTGCAAATTTATGATTGTTGAATGTTTTATACCTGAAGTCTAAGGAATTCAGAACCTAAGAAGGTGACGTCATACCCCCGGAAAACAGACCTGCTTCATGAAGTGAAACAAAAAGTTTTTTCCTAGTTGGTAATTCACCTTTACAGTAATAATTGTAAATATGGGCCCAAATAGCACACTGATTAAAATTGTCAATGGCTTTCACTCGCTTCATACCCTTCCTGCAATTACCTGGCTTGCTAAGCATGAAGTCTTTCTCACCACTATCAAGGCCTATGCATTTTCTCTGAGTCACACGTTTCACTATAGCAGTTCCAATAACAAGCTCATCGGCTGTTCGTTGCACTACATTTGACACAGGGAGAATAGGTCCTTCATTATACCTCTCACTTTCAAAGTAATCCTGCACATGAATATCAAATTCCCTCACTGCCATCCAGCACTAGCTGTTGCAACCGTTAGCTATACTGTCCGGAAGCAACAGGGTTGCTTTCAGTTTCTGCGACTGGAGTGGTCTCTCGGCACAGTAGGTGGGTCCATGGATCATCGTGTTTTCACCCAACACTAGGATCTGCATTTCTCTATTGGTTCCTAACCGTACTAACTCAAGACTGAATAAAAATAAGCCATATATTACAGATAACCGTACGCTGTTTTCGTTGTTCAAAATGCCATATTATGTTGTTAATAGCAGAAAATGACGTACACATTGGAATGTACCGTAAGCAGTGGTAAGAACATTTATACTTCACTTTGGTAAGTTTGTTTTGTGATGTGTGTGGAAATTTCACATGGTCTACTATTTGTTTCTGAGAATACAAAAATCTGAGTGCTTTGTCATCTGCCATCAGATTCTTTACCTGTAATAGGTACACTGTGTGAAGTGTTCTATCCAGGCACACATGCAGCTGTCCTTTGCAGATGGTAATCAGTGATAGTGTAACTTTGAATCGCCGGATATGACTGTCTGCCTAACAATTTTTTTTTGTGCTGCACTTTTAATTGTTGCACGTAAGTAATCAATAGATTTTCCAACATTTTAAAGCTGTGAAACCTCTGTCTTTTCGTTGGCACATAAAATTCACTTATATAGCAGGTTCAGAATCATAAACAGTAAATTTAGCACTTTCTTTTATACTTCGTGAATATATTTTCCATCCTTCTTTTTGATCTGGGCTTTGGACCAGCACTGGCGAAGTTAAAAATATATCTTTATGTTGTCTTTTGCTTTTTTATATTTTTTTCATTTTCTAAGTTTTTGTCTGATAGCATTGTTGTATTTGTTCTGTGCTGCAATTGGCAATTTGTTTCTGTGTGGTAATTTTCAAAACTGGGAATGACACACACCTTGCAAGTTTTATATTCGTACTTGCTTTTTTATGCACTTTCTGTTTCCAGCAAACAATGCATCTAGACATTAGCCTACTTTACTAAGAATGCTCACTTGTTATACTGTTTCGAAAATGCCTTCCCAAAAACCTTTGAGGATTATCATCAGAATACCTTCCCCTGCCAGCTTTTCTGCACTCTGATGCATACATTTCTGGAAGTTCCCTTACCAGCGACAGATGAACTCTATCAGTAGCGTACTACCTGTTAATGACCTGTGAAGGACATGAGCATTTAAAACACACAGATCAAGAATGTGCAAAACGAACTCCTTATACCAGTTCATTGTTTTTCGTATACATCCGTCTGAGCTAAGCAGCCTATCAGAATGGTCAACTGATACCAAATTCAAGTTATATTCTACAATGATTTGTGGTTTCTTAATTTTCTCTCTAATATTCCTGTCAGTCTTTCCCTTGTCAACAATTTCTGTGGTGTTACATGTGGTCAATGTCCACACTTCCCTTTTGTCACACCACTTTATTTGTTAGTGCAAATAAATTTAATGTCTTTCCATTTCAGATTCTGCAGAACTTTCAGCATGTTGCATCTGTTCTTATGGATAGCGCCACATGCATTTGTCCCACGAGTGTGAAGCCAGGAAAATTTCTGCATTTAAGTACCAATTATCGAGGTAGTGGGTATTGTACACGTTCTAAAAACAGTTTTATTAGTGTAGCCACTACATCACTACTTTTCCTCAAATTGTGGAACTTAGTTTCTGTTGATGTCCCTGTAGAAAAATGAAATCTAAGACAGACAGTCTTACAATCACATAACACAAATGTTTTTCGTCTGAATATACTCTTGTTTCAATGGAATGAATTGTGTGAAAGATAAGCGTCCTTTAAATAATAACAAACTTTCATCATTGCAGAGTTTCTTATGTGGATTAATTGCACAATGGAAAGCTGTACAAACTCTGTCATCAGTGTTCCTCATTTTAAATAATTAATCTCCTCCAGTATTAGCAGAGTTGTCACTGAAATTTAACATTCTCGTAAGTAACAAAAAACTGTCCCATGACATCATTTTCGTTGAAGTCAAATTCATCATTAAGACATGATTTCTTCATAGGTATTTCAACATCACTTTCTGAGTCTTCAGATTCAGAAATACTAACATGTCTTGTTGAAATACCAGACTGCATTGAAACACTTATTGACGTGGAAGGTTTATCACTACAGCTTTCCAATTCTGTGGAAGAGCTGAAACTTTCATCAAAATCATATAGTTCATCCTCACTGTTGCTCCTTGTAAGAATCTCCATGATTTCTTCCTCAGTGCACCAACCACGTCTGCCACTTTCTTTGTAAAACACGATAGGCAAAAAAGACTAAAGAAAATTCTGATGAACACAAACCTGTAGTTTGAAGCCTAGGCCCACAACAGACAGAGGTTCTGATGACAAGCTAGCAGCCAGAACTGTGAGAGGCTACTGAGGCAGGGGGTGGGAAGTCCACTGTGCAAGTTACCTCATCATCAGCACTCAGGTAGCGGTGCATCTGTACTCATCGTAAGTGCTCAGGGGCCAGCAAACTGGTGCGACTGAACTCATCAACAGCACTAAGGGGTAAACCAGCACCCGCAACTATACTCTGTAGCACCCATGGAGCGGCAGGCAGCATGTCGAATAAACTCATCAACAGCAGTCCAAGGGTTAACACTAAGTGAAATATTTATTAATGAGCTGCAGAAAGCTTCTCACCAGATAGCCACTTTCAGTAAAAACACTTACTACAATGCTTTGTTTCCCTTGCATCAAAAAACTAAGGGTAAAATTTATGAAAGAAACTGCCGACTGCTTCTCACCAATAGCCACTCTTGGTAGATAGAGTTACTCAAGCATCTGGCCCTGGGTGGAGGATCAGGATGAAGAGCGAGCATGATCCAGCTCCATCACAGTAAAGGCAGCATAGTAACACCATTCTGAGAAGGGAAGAATATCATCTGAGCCGCCTCCGTTTGCTTCTGGTGGAGGAAGTCAGGGTGATAGTGAGAGGAGCTCGAAATTTTCACAGAAAGTGGTGGTGATAGCAATAGGGTCCACACTGACATGGTCTGCCACAGTTCAGCCAGAAAGTGGGGAATGGATCCAGGCCAGTGATTAGGGAATGGATCTTGGTCCCAGAGAGCCGTCACAGATTGGCCCACATGATGGTAGACGGGTGCAAACTGAGGAGGAAGAAGAAGAAGAAGAAGTAAGAGGTGCATCAAACATTGAAGTGGAGGAAGGCTGTGAGAAGTTGAACAAAGAAAGGAAAAAGGAATGAGAAACAGTGGTGAAACTGTTCTTATGTCAGCTACAGACACGCCACCCATGATCCCCAATAGACGGGGGGGGGGGGGGGGGGGGGGGGGGGATTTATATATATATATATATATTTTAAGAGGGTAGACATGTAGTACAGAAGGGAAAAGGGTTCTGCAAAGGCTAGGGCCCTGTGGTAGCCAAGCACGAACCTTCCAAAGATGGGCAAGCACCCTGTGGAACAAGGGGGAACCTATGAGACAAGCTGCAGAAGGCTTCACACAGACTAGCCACTGTTGGTAGATACTGGCTACTATAATGCACAACTCATCTCCCTTGCATCTAGAAACTAATGAAAAATTTATGAAAGAAGTCTCAGAAAGGTGCTCACCCACTAGACACACTTGGTTCATACAGTTACTACAACCTCTCACTTGCTTCCATTACCTCTTAACACAACGTGAAAGCAGCAGCAGAAAACTTCACACCCTGTAGATGCTTTTTGTAGCTGTAGTTACTACAATACCTTGCCTCTTATTACTAACTGGAAAATTTATGAAAGAAGCTTCAGAAAGTTTCTCACACACTAGCCTGTCATTGTAGATATACTTCACTGACCAATTCAATCATCTCCCTTGCATCTTAAAAATAAGTAAAAAAATTATTAATGAAGTTGTAACAAGCTAACCGCACACTAACCACTCTTCGTAAATATAGTTACAGCACTACTTTTCTAATTCCCCTAGCCAATATTTGTAAGTAAAATATTTATGAATGAATCTGCAGGAAGCTTCCTTGCCATCAGTCACTATCTGTAGATGATGTTACTGCGCAACAGTACAGATCATCCTAGATTCATAACCCTAGGTGAGAAATTTATGGAAGAAGCTGCAAAAAGCTTCTCTACCAACATTCACTGTCTGTAGATATAGTTACTGAACACCTGTACATGTTGAACTTGGTTCATCACTCTAGATGAAAAATTTATGAAATGAGCTCCAGAATGCTTCATATCCATTTGCAACTCCCTGTAGATATAGTTATTGCACAGCCGTACACATCTCCCTTGATTCTTTCCCTTAAGTGCAAAATTTATGAAAGAGTCTGCAGGAAGCTTCTCTACCACCAGTCACTATCTGTACATATGGTTACAGTACAGCTCAACACGTCACACTTGCTTCTTAACGAGAGGAAAAAATTATAAAAGAAGCTGCAGAAAGATTCCTTACCACCAGACACTATCTATAGATATAATTACTGTGCAGCAGTAAACATCACCCTACATTCTTACCCCAGGCAAAAAATTTATGAAACAAGCTGCAGGAAGCTTATCTACCACCAGTAACTATATGTAGATAGAGTTACAGCACAGCTGAACACATCACAACTGATTCTTAAACAGACGAAAAATTTTTGGAAAAAGGTGCAGAAGTGTTCCTTATGATCATTCATTATCTGAAAGTATAGTTATGGCAGAGCTGTACATGTCGAATATGATTCTTAACCAGAGTAAAAAATTTATGAAAGAAGGTACAGAAACATTCCACACAACCATTCACAATCTGTAGATATAATTACCACACAGTTCTACACGTTGAACTTGGTTCTTAATCCTGGGTGAAAATTTATGAAAGAAGCTGGAAAAAGCTTCTTACCCACTTGCAACTCCCTGTAGATATAGTAACTGTTTACTTGTACACATCGCCCTGTATTCTTAACCCTAGGTGAAAAACTTATAAAACAAAAAAACTGGAGAATGCTTCTCTACCATAAGTCACTATCTGAAGATATAGATGCGACACAGCTGTAGTGTCACCAATGATTCTTAACCAGAGGAAAATATTTATGAAAAAAGCTGCAGAAAGCTTTCTTACCACCAGTCATTATCTGTAGATAGAGTTAATGCACAGATGTACACATCGCCTTGAAACTCTACCCTACGCAAAAGACTTATAGAAATAGCTGAAGAAAGCTTCCAGCCAGCATTTGCAAGATGAATATATATGTACTGCTTAGCTGTACATATCACCTAGATTTTCACCTCTAAATGACAAAGTTATGGAAGAAGGAGCGGAAAGCTTCCTTACCAACATTCACAATCTGCAGATACAGTTACTCCACAGCTGTATGTATCACCTTTATCTTTTACCCTAGGTGAAGAAGTTATGGAAGAGTCTGCAGACAGCTGCCTTACCAATATTCACCATCTGCAGGTATAGCTACTGCACAGCTGTACATATCGCCTTGATTTTCTACTCTATGTGAAGAAGTACTGGAAGGAGCAGCAGAGAGCTTCCTTAAAAACATCTACCACCTGCAAATATTGTTACTGCACAACTGTACTTATCACCTTTATTTTCTATCCTAGGTGAAGTGGTACTGGAAGGAGCTACAGAAAGCTTCCTTGCCAACATACACCATCTGCAAATATAGTTACTGCACAGCTGTATATATCTCTTATTTTCTACCCTAGGTTTATTGTTATGGTTTTAGGGTGCAAAACCTCTATGGTAGAGGTCACGAAATCGTCCACAGAGGAAGTCTGAAACATTAGGAAGGAGACAATCCATAATTGGATTTATGGCAATGGCAAACAGTACAACACTTAGCACAGAGCCCTTGGCTACCGCGTTTTCTTGAGAGAAAGTATGAGAGAATGTAATGTTCACCCACACTTTAAATGTGTGATCTGCCATAAATTCATGAATAAAAATGGGCAGTCGACCTCGAAAGCCCCAAAAGAACAGTAAGTGGAGGATACCTGTCCTCCAACAGGTATCGTATGCTCTCTCCAGATCAAAAAATATTTCTACTGTTTGGCGTTTCCTGATAAAATTGTTCATGATGTAAGTGGAGAGAGCAACAACATGGTCAACTGCAGAACGATGCTTTTGGAAACTGCATTGGGCAGGTGTTAAAATATTTCAGGACTCCAGCCAACAGGCTAAACAGCAATTCACCATATGCTCCATAACCTTACGTACACTACTCATGAGAGAAATGGGGTGATAGCTAGAGGAGAGATGTTTGTCCATCCTAGGTTTCAGAACAGAAACTATGATACCTTCCTGCCATCTTCTGGGAAAAGTACTGTCGGTCCAAATTCGATTATAAAGGCGAAGGTGGTAACGCAGACTAGGGTATGATAAATGCAGCAACATTAGGACATGGATGCCATCGGGTCCTGGGGCAGAAGAGAGAGAAGAAGAGAGAAGAAGAGAGTGCTTGTTGTAGTTCCCACATGGAGAAAACAGTATTACAGCTTTTGCTATTTTGAGAGGAGAAAGCAAGAGGTCGCACTTACACTGCACATTTCATCAGGAGAAAAGCAGGCGGGTAATATGAAGAGCTCGAAATCTCAGCAAAGTGTTGATCCAATGAGTTAGAAATTGCAATGGGGTCCACTAATGTACCATGTGTGACAGTGAGCCCAGAGACCGGGGAGAAACTAGGCGCGCCAGATAACCCTCGAATCTGACTCCAAACTTCTGAGAAGCGAGTGAAGGTGTTAAATGAGCTAGTGAAGAAGTCCCAGCTTGCCTTCTTGCTATCGCGAATGACGTGACGGCATCGTGCACAGAAATGCTTATAGCGGATACAGTTGGCCAAGTAGGATGGTGTCGGAAAACGCGAAGAGCACATCGCCACTTATGCTTTGCGCAAGGCATGCCTCATTCCACCAAGGAACTGGGGGCTGCCAGGGCAAATCGCAGGTGCAAATCGCAGGTGCAAGGTATTGAATGATCCACAGCTGTAAGAATAACTTCTGTAATATGAGTGACCTCATCATCGATGCTAGGAAAGTGACGGTCATCGACTGCTGCTAGAGACAAAAAATGTGTCCAATTGGTTTGGGCAATCTTCCAGCATCTCACGTGCATATATGGCAGTTGTGGCTGCAATATAAGGACACATGGAAAGTGGTCACTCAAGTGTGTAACAGCAAGAGCAAATCATTCGAAGCGCCGAGCTAGCAGAACAAAACCGACCAGAAGGTCCAAATCAGAGAAATTTGTTGTAGAGGCAGACAAAAATGTAGGGTCCCCAGTGTTGAGGCAAACAAGATCTGCTTGGTGGAAGACGCCTATCAATAGTGAGCCGTGTGGACAAGGTCACAGAGATCCCCAAAGTGGATGGTGGGCACTGAAGTCCCCAACCAGCAAATAGGGGTGGAGGGGGTGGGGGGAGGGGGGGTGGAAGCTGACCAAGAAGATGAAGGAAATCAGCTCTTGCCATTGGTGTGGACGATGAAATGTATACAGTACGAAGTGAGAAGGTGTACCTAGAAAGGGAAAGATGGACAGTGGCAATGACAGCTTGGAAGGAACTTTTTAAGGGGATTGGGTGATAATGGAGAGTATCATGGAGAAGAATTGTGAGTCCCCCATGTGCTGGAATGTCTTCAACAGAGGGAAGATCAAATTGCACTGACTGAAAATGGGGGAAAACAAAGCGATTGTGGGGACACAGCTTTGTTCCTGAAGACAGAAGATGACCAGCCAGTAGGATCATAAGAGGATAGGCAATTGATACCAATTGGCTCAAATGCCGCTGATATTCCAATGGATAATGGACATAGAGTGGACAGAAAAGGCAAGAATGTGACCAAGGTTGCCCTCAACTCAACGACTGTTCAGAGCCCGCAGCTGACAGCATGGAATGGCATTCTGCTGAAGGCAGAAGATCGTGATCCATAGGTTGTGGTAGCAGCTCCTACGACCAGCGATCGGCCGGTTGATCGGCCACCTGCAGTGTGCCTCAGCAACACAGAAGACAGCTGAGGGCAGTTACCACCAGATCGTGCTGTAGATGAGACATGCCATGGCAGAGAAGGAGAGGAACTCAGTTTCTTATTAGTCTTCTTGAAAACAGGACGTTGAGATGAAGGAGGAATCGGTGGTTGTGAAGTCGGCGTATGTAAAAAATCTTCACAAGTAGGCTCTTTTTTGGAAGTCCAGGAATCTGATTTTGGGGCTTGGGATTTGGCAGAACCCGATGAAGACTGCACCACAGAGTGAGCAGCTGAGAGTGGGGAGGTTCAATGTACGACCTTTGCTCTGGCTGATCTGATAACTGTGGCATTAAACCTGAGATCACAAGTCTGCATGGCTGCCTCCTTTGTAGGCCGAGGAGAGGCAAGGACAATGCTGTATTTACCTGTGTGAGGCACAGTGGGTTTCGACTGGCAAATAACTTTTGAACAGCAAATGTCGACACCTTTTCCTTCACTCTGATTTACTGAATGAGCCGTTTGTCTTTAAAAATGGGACAATCTCAAGAGGAAGCAGCATGGTCACCCACACAGATGATGCAACAAGGGGATGGAGGTAGACAAGCATCCTCAAGGGCATTCTTGCCACACATAACGCATTTGGCCAGATTGGAACATGACTGACTGGTATGACTAAACCGCTGACACCGATAGCAACGCGTAGGGTTTGAGATGTGAGGGTGAACAGAAATTATCTTGTAGCTCTCTTGTATGTTCAATGGAAGTTGAACTCTGTCAAATGTCAAGAAGACAGTACGGGTTGGAACAAAGACCATGTCAACCCTTTTCATGACTCAATGAACAGCCATTATGCCCTGGTCAGACAGTTAGTTTTGAATTTCCTCATCAGACAATCTGTCGAGGGAGCGCGTATAAACGACGGCACATGATGAATTAAAAGGGTAGTGCACTTCCAACTGGACAGGGAAAGTGTGTAGCAGTGAAGTTGGCAGAAATTTTTGTGCCTGGAGGGCACCGACTGTTTCTAACAAGATGCCATTTTGTAATAGGGAACAAGACTTAACAGGATCTACAATTGCATCAAGACCTTTCTGAATAATGAAAGGGTAGACTGGGGGGGGAAGTCTCGACCTTCATCTGACCAAGAAACAACAAGGAACAGTGGCACTGATGGAAGAATTAGCACTTTCACTTATGAGCAGACATAGTAGATAATGAGGAAACCATTGCAGAAGTAGCCCCCCATGATTACTGGCATCTTTGATGGCACGTTCCTTCCTTGTGGGGGCTCTCTCTGAGTGCACTCATGCCTTAGGTGATTGTTCACACCTCAGGTCACACCTTCCATGTAACAGATGGAGGAAACTTTCGTAAGGCATCAGCTCGGGTAATCACATCTCCCATTGCATGCCAGTTACCAGGGGGTACGAACGTATGCTAGTTGTCTACTTGGGGCAGAGAATAAAGCATGGGAATGCATGGGACAGCCTTCAGACATGCACAGGGAGGAAAAAAGATAAAAGAGGAACAAAGAAAAGGAAAGGAAAGAGGAGAGGTCTCAAATGCTGCAGCAGAGAAAATAGTAAAGAAAAGAGGTGAGCAAAAGAGGAAAACAGAAGGAGGACAAAGACTTGCCAGTAGAGCGATCGAAAAAGAGAGACTGTTTCACAGTTTCGAGCATCTGTCTCCATATGTAGGAATTAACGTACTCCAAGTGGAGAGAGAGAGAGAGAGAGAGAGAGAGAGAGAGAGAGAGAGAGAGAGAGAGAGAGAGAGAGAGAGAGCGTGCAATGGTGAGATGTGAGGGGGGGGGGGGGATGGGGGAGATGGGGGATGGAGAAGGATGTGGAATAAGAAGGTATAGAGCCCAGAAAGAAAGGAAGACTACACTAGCTAGCACTGCTGCCCTTGGTACACACGTATCTACAAAAGAGTTGTGGACCCCGGGGGGGGGGGGGGGGGGGTGTCTCCTCAAGGTCATGAAGTACTAAGAGGAACTGAAGATAGATACCTTAAAAACATTCACGATCTGCAGATATAGTTACCACACAGCTGTATATGTCACTTTTATGTTCTAACATAGGTGAAGAAATAATGGAAGGAGCTACAGAAAGTTTCTTTACCAACATTCAACATCTGGAGGTACACTCAGTGCAGAGCTGTATATATCTGCTTCATTTTCTTCTCTAAGTGAAGAAGTACTGGTAGGAGCTGCAGAAAGCTTCCTTACCAACATTCACAATATGCAGATATAGTTACTGCACAACTTTATATATCCCCTCTATTTCCTACCCAATGTGAATAAGTACTCGATGGAACTGAGAAAGTTTCCTTACCAACATTCACCACCTGTAGAAATAGTTAACGCACAGCTTTTTTTTTTTTTTTTTGTGGTTTTAGGACGCACAACTTCAATGGTCATTAGCGCCCTGACTACGTTAAGAATGCACCGCGAGGCACAAGTTTAAAAAAACAACTAAAATGGAAAACACGATAAAAGACAGACTGACTGGCATAGGATTAAAAAACAGCATCATCAAATGTCCTGAGAGAGGTTTGTCAAATTGATAAAACAAAGAACACGAGCAGCTGCTCGTGGGTCATCCGCTAAAATGGCATCTAAAGTACATGGCAGGTTAAGATCTAGACGCAGTGTGTTAAAATCCGGACAGGACATTAAAATGTGGCGGACCGTCAGCAATTGTCCACATGGGCAGAACGGCGCCGGCACAGCCGTCAGCAGATGGCGATGGCTGAACCGGCAGTGTCCAATTCTTAACTGGGCCAAAACTACCTCCTCCCACCGAGAAGGGCGTGAGGAGGACGCCCAAGCCACGGGAAGAGGTTTTAAGGCCTGAGGCTTGTTGTCTGTAAGTGCAGCCCAATCGGCATGCCACGGCGATAAAATGCGCCGACAAATAACCCTGCTAAAATCGGATGAAGGGACACAACAAGAAGCTGTCCGAGGCTGGAGGACCGCAGCCTTGGCCGCGGCATCTGCAGCTTCGTTCCCAGGGATACCGACATGGCCAGGGACCCACATAAAGCTAACCGGAGAACCGACGTCCACCAGCTGCCGAAGAGAGCGTTGGATCCGGTGCACGAAAGGGTGAACCGGATACGGATCACTGAGGCTCTGGATGGCGCTCAGGGAATCGGAGCAGATGACATAAGCAGAATGTCGGTGGCAGCAGATGTAAAGAATAGCCTGGTAGAGGCCAAAGAGCTCAGCTGTGAAGACCGAACAATGGCCATGGAGCCGGTATGTGAAACTTTGTGCCCCGACAATAAAAGTACACCCGACCCCGTCATTGCTCTTAGAGCCATCTGTATAAATGAAGGTCATATTGATGAACTTCGAATGAAGTTCCACAAAACGGGAGAGGTAGACCGAACTGGGGGTAACCTCTTTTGGGAGCGAGCTGAGGTCAAGGTGAACGCGAACCTGAGCCTGGAGCCAAGGTGGCGTGTGTCTCTCGCCCACTCGAATGGTTGCAGGGAGTGAAAAATTAAGGTGTTGAAGGAGGCGACGAAAGCGAACTCCAGGGGGTAGCAGGGCAGAGACATACAACCCGTATTGACGGTCGAGAGAGTCGTCAAAAAAGGAACGATAAGACGGGTGGTCGGGCATTGACAGTAGCCGACAGGCATACCGACAAAGCAGTATATCGCGCCGGTAGGTGAGTGGTAATTCGCCAGCGTCAGCATGAAGACTCTACGGGACTAGTATAAAACGCTCCGATCGCAAGTCGTAAACCCCGATGTTGTATGGAGTTGAGGCGGCGTAAGATGGATGGCCGTGCAGAGGAGTATACGAAGCTCCCATAATCCAGCTTGGAGCGGACGATCGACCGATATAGACGAAGTAGGACGGTTCGATGCGCTCCCCACGACATACCACTGAGAACATGGAGGACATTTAAAGAATGGGTACAACGGGCAGCCAAATATGACACATGTGGAGACCAGCTAAGTTTCCTGTCAAATGTAATGCCTAAAAATTTTGTTGTCTCCACGATTGGGAGAGCAACGGGACCGAGTCGTAAGGACGGTGGGAGAAACTCTTTGTAGTGCCAGAAGTTAATACAGACTGTCTTCTCAGCAAAAAAACGGAAGCCATTGGCGACACTCCAGGAGTAAAGACGGTCAAGAGAACGCTGAAGACAGCGCTCCAGGACACGTGTACACTGCGCGCTGCAATAGATGGTAGAATCGTCCACAAAAAGGGAGCCTGATACATCAACTGGGAGGCAATCCATTATTGGATTGATCACAATGGCGAAGAGAGCAACGCTCAAAACTGAGCCCTGTGGCACTCCATTCTCCTGGCGAAAGGTGTCCGACAGGACAGAACCCACACGTACCCTGAACTGTCGATCCATTAAAAAGGAACGAATAAAAAGAGGGAGGCGACCGCGAAGGTCCCATGTATGCATGGTGCGGAGAATGCCCACCCTCCAACAGGTGTCGTAAGCCTTCTCCAAATCAAAGAACACAGCCGCAGTCGGGCGCTTCCGCAAGAAGTTATTCATAATGAAGGTCGACAAGGTAACCAGATGGTCAACAGCAGAGCGGCGCCTACAAAATCCACATTGTACATTGGTAAGTAGGCGTCGAGACTCGTGCAGCCTAACCAATCGAGAGTTAACCATTCGCTCCATCACTTTACAGACACAGCTGGTAAGCGAGATGGGTCGATAACTGGAAGGCAAGTGCTTGTCCTTCCCCGGCTCAGGAATCGGGACAACAATAGACTCGCGCCAGCATGCGGGAACATGTCCCTCAATCCAGATGCGATTGTATGTACGAAGCAGAAAACCTTTACCTGCAGGAGAAAGGTTCTTCAGCATCTGAATATGAATAGAATCAGGCCCTGGAGCAGAGGACCGTGATCGGCCAAGTGCGTTTTTGAGTTCCCGCATGGTGAATGGGGCATTATAACTTTCACGATTCGAGGAGCGGAAGTTAGGTGGCCTAGCCTCCTCTGCCTGTTTGCGGGGGAGGAAGGCAGGGTGGTAATGAGCGGAGCTCGAAACCTCTGCGAAAAAGTGGCCGAAGGCATTGGAGACATCCTCAGGGGCCACAAGGACGTCATTCGCGACCATCAAACCAGAAACTGGTGAGTGGACCTTAGTGCCAGATAGCCGGCGCAGGGTACCCCAGACAACAGAAGAAGGAGTAAAACTGTTGAAGGTGCTTGTGAAAGCAGCCCAGCTGGCTTTCTTGCTTTCTTTAATAATACGATGACACTGAGCACGTAATCATTTATAATTGATACAATTCGCCACTGTAGGGTGGCGTTTAAAGGTGCGTAAAGCACGTCGACGAGCACATAAAGTGTCTCTACATGCTGCGGTCCACCAGGGGACTGGTACGCGACGTGGAGAAGGTGTAGGGTGAGGGATGGAATATTCAGCAGCAGCGAGAATGGCTTCCGTGAGGTGTGCGACCTGACGATCGCAGCTTGTGAAGGTTTGATCCTGAAAGGTCGCCCTGGAAGAGAAGAGCCCCCAGTCTGCCTTGGAGATGGTCCAACTAGAGGAGCACGGAGAGGGGGTATGCTGCAGGAGATGGATAACACACGGGAAGTGATCGCTCGAATATGTATCAGAAAGTGCATACCACTCTAACCGGCATGCAAGTTTGGGAGTACATATAGAGAGGTCTAAATGGGAATAGGTGTGAGATGTGTCCGAAAGGAAAGTAGGGGCGCCAGTATTGAGGCAGACAAGAGTGAGCTGGTTGAAAAGGTCTGCTAACAGGGAGCCCCTTGGGCAGGATGCTGGAGAGCCCCAAAGGGGATGGTGGGCATTGAAGTCTCCAGTTAACAAAAATGGTGCAGGTAGCTGAGCAATAAGTTGCATCATGTCTGCCCTGGTAACGGCAGATGACGATGGAGTGTAAACGGTACAAACGGAAAATGTAAAAGTGGGGAGAGTAATGCGGATGGCAACTGTCTGCAGGCCGGTGTGCAACGTGATGGGATCGTAGTAAATATCATCCCGGACCAGCAACATAACCCCTCCATGAGCTGGGATACCTACCACAGGGGGTAGGTCAAAACGCACAGAGGTGTAGTGTGCCAAGGCAATGTGATCGCATGGGCGTAGCTTCGTTTCCTGGAGGGCTATGACGAGCGGATGGTGCAAGCGGAGCAGCAACTTCAGGTCCTCTCCGGTTGGAGCGAATGCTGCGAATATTCCAGTGAATAAGTGCCATCGTAAGAAGAAAGGAAAATGAAAGAAGGGGTCACCTCGAAGGCCGCTGAGGGCCTGGCTTCGAGCGAGCACTGCCGCCGAAATCAGTAGGCGGACAGTCATCGTCCATTGGGTCTATGGGTTCATCGGCCATCTTGGGAGGATGGCCGGGAGGGGGAGCTTCCTCCGCCGGTGAACGGCCAGATGTTCAGCTACCAGTGGTGCGGCCAGGCAAAACGGATGATGGCCTGGGGCGACAACCGCTGGGTGGCGCAGGAGAAGAAATGCGCCGTGGCGGAGAAGGAGAACTGTGCTTCCTATGAGCCTCCTTGGAAGGACGTTTGGTGGAAGTACCGGTCGAAGGCTGGGAGGTTGAGGTACGTAGCAAGTCTGCACGGGATGGTTCCTTCTTGAAGGCCCGTGCATCTGACTTCTGGGTCTTCGTCTTAGCAGAAGCTGATGAAGGGGCTGGTGTCTGTGGGAGTGATGGGAGAAAGAGGAGACATCGACCGCGCGATCTTAGCACTGGCCGAACGGACGACCATGGTGCTGAAGGTCAGATCGCATGTCTGGGTTGCCACCTCCCTGGTAGTCCGAGGGGAGGCGAGGACAGTACTGTATTTCCCCGCTGGGAGCAGCGTGGGCTTCCTACTAGACAATAGCTTGCGAGCAGCCGAGGTGGACACTTTCTCTTTGACCTGAATTTCTTGGATACAGCGTTCTTCCTTATAGACAGGACAGTCGCAGGAGCATGCGGCATGGTCACCCTGACAGTTCACACAACGAGGAGACGGAGGTGGACAGTCACCATCATGGGCATCCCTGCCACAAGTGACACATTTAGCCGCATTGGAACAAGACTGTCAAGCGTGGTTGAAACGCTGACACTAGTAGCAGCGCGTAGGTGTCTGGACATAGGGGCGAACAGAAATAACCTCGTAGCCCGCCTTGATGCGCGATGGCAGCTTAACACTATCAAAGGTCAAGAAAAGTGTCCGGGTCAGTACAAGGTCATTGTTGACCTTTTTCATGACCCTATGGACAGCCGTCACGCCCTGCTCAGTGAGGAAAGATTGAATCTCCTCATCAGTCAATCCGTCGAGGGAGCTAGTATAGACTACACCACAAGACGAATTCAAAGTTCGGTGGGCCTCCACCCGGACAGGGAACGTGTACAGGAGTGTGGCCCAAAGCAGTTTTTGTGCCTGAAAGGCGCTCTCAGTTTCTAATAATAAGGTACCGTTACGCAACCTGGTACAAGATTTGACAGATCCGGCTATGGCATCTACGCCTTTCTGGATAACGAAAGGGTTGACAGAGGAAAAATCCTTTCCGTCCTCAGATCGAGAAACAACGAGGAACTGTGGGGGCAGGCGGTAGTACTTTTGTCACTGGTGGCTGGTCACGTTTCCGTTTTTGGGCAGAAGTCGAGAGAGATGGAGTGAAATCCATTGCGGAGGAATCCCCCATGATTGCCAGCGTCTCCGATGGCGCGCTCCTTCCTTGTGGGGACCCTCTCAGAGGGCACTCCCGCCTTAGGTGAATGTTTACACCTCAGGTCACACATCCCGAGAAACAGACGGAGGGACCAATCGGCATGGTCAGAAGGTATCAGCTCAGGCAATCACCCCTCCCTGGGCCTGGCCTTTACCAGGGGGTACGCGCGTGCCTTACATGTCTACCCAGGGCGGGGAATTACGCGTTACCCCGTCACCGGCTACGTGTGAGAACGCGTGGGTCGGCCTTCAGGCACGCACAGGGAGGAAGGAAGAAGAGGAAAAAGAAGACAGAGAGGGAGAAAGAGGACAGACTGTCTCAAACGCCGAGGCGCAGACCAGAGAAGGCAAGGAGAAGAAGGCAATGAGAAGGCAAGGAGAAGAAGGCAATAAGAAGGCAAGGAGAAGAAGGCAATAAGAAGGCAAGGAGAAGAAGGCAATAAGAAGGCAAGGAGATTGTGCAGGGGAAAGAGTAAGGAAGACAGTGAGGTGGAGAAGAGCAAAGAAAGGAACCAACCAAAGGTAGGAAGAAACGAGAAGTGAAAAAGCAAAATGACCGCAAATAGAGGTCGTGGAACCGTCCGTCTCCGGACGCAAGCGCTAACTACTCCCGTGAGGGGGATGGACTCCTTTTAGTCACCTCTTAGGACAGGCAGGAATACCTCAGGCCTATTCTAATCCCCGGACCCGCAGGGGGGAACGCACAGCTGTATATACCTTTCTTACCTTTCAACCCTAGGTGAAAAAGAAGCGAAAGGAGCTGCAGAAAACTTCCTTGCTAACATTCACCATCTGCAGTCATTTTTGGGGCACAGCTGTATGTGTCTCCTTTGCTATCTACCCTAGGTGAAAAAGAAATGGAAGGAGCTGCAGAAAGCTTTGTTACATTAATTCACCAACAGTGGACATAGTCAGCGCACAGCTGTATGTGTCTCTTACTTTCTACCCTAGGTGCAGAAGTACTTGAAGGAGCTGCAGAATGCTTCCTTACCAAAATTCACCACTGTTGACATAGTTAGGGCACAGCTGTATATGTCTCTTTTACTTTCTACCCAAGGTTAAAAAGAAGTGGAAGGAGCTGCAGAAAGCTTCCTTTCATTAATTTACCTTCGGTAGACAGAGTTATGTCACAACTGTACATGTCTCCTTTACTTCGTAGACTAGGTGAACGAGAACTGGAAGCAGTTACAGAAAGCTTCCTTACCAACATTCACCATCAGTAGACCTAGCACACAGCTGTATGTGTCACCTTTACTTCCTACCCTAGCTGAAGAAGAATTGCAAGGAGCTGCTGAAAGCATTCTTACCAACATTCACCATCTGTTGACATATTTAGAGAACAGCTGTACATGTCGAGCTTTCTTTCTACCGTACATGACTAAGAAATGTAAGAGGCTGCAGAAAGCTTTCCTACCAACATTTACAATCTGTGGACATAGTGCACTGCTGAATTTGTCTCCTTTACTTTTGTTCATAGATAAAACAGAACTGTGATGTTATGCAGAAAGCACCATTTCCAACATTCACCATCTGTAGATATAGTTAGTGCACACCTGTACATGTCTCCCTTTCTTTCTACCCTTGATGAAGAAGAACTGTAAGGAGCTCAGATAGCACCATTTCCAACATTCTTCATCTGTAGACATAGTTAGCGCACACCTGACCATGCCTCCCTTACTTTCTACGCTTGATGAAGAAGAACTGTAAGGAGCCTCAGAAAGCACCGTTACCAACATTTACCATCTGTAGACATAGTTAGCGCACAGCTGTACATGTCTCCCTTCTTTCTACCCTAGGTGAAGGAGAACTGCAGGGAGCTGCAGAAAGCACCATTTCCTACATTCACCATCTATAGACATTACTAGCGCACAGCTGTATATGTCTCCCTTCCTTTCTACCCTAGGTGAAGGAGGACTGTAAGGTGCTGCGGAAAGCACCATTTCCAACATTCACCATCTGTAGACATAGTTAGCGCACGTCTGACCATGTCTCCCTTACTTTCTACGCTTGATGAAGAAGAACTGTAAGGAGCCTCAGAAAGCACCATTGCCAACATTCACCATCTGTAGACATAGTTAGCGTACAGCTGTACACGTCTCCCTTACTCTCTACCCTTGATGAAGAAGAACTGTAAGGAGCCTCAGAAGGCACCATTTCCAATATTCACCATCTGTAGACATAGTTAGCGCACAGCTGTACGTGTCTCCCTACTTTCTACCCTCGGTGAAGGAGAACTGTAGGGAGCTGCAGAAAGCACCATTTCCTACATTCATAATCTTTACATCTACATCTACATCTACATATATATACTCTGGAAGCCACCCAACGGTGTGTGGCGGAGGGCACTTTACGTGCCACTGTCATTATCTCCCTTTCCTGTTCGAGTCACGTATGGTTCGCGGGAAGAACGACTGTGTGAAAGCCTCTGTGCGCGCTCTAATCTCACTAATTTTACATTCGTGATCTCCTCGGGAGGTATAAGTAGAGGGAAGCAATATATACGATACCTCATCCAGAAACGCACCCTCTCGAAACCTGGCGAGCAAGCTACACCGCGATGCAGAGCGCCTCTCTTGCAGAGTCTGCCACTTGAGTTTGTTAAACATCTCCGTAACGCTATCACGGTTACCAAATAACGCTGTGACGAAACGCGCCGCTCTTCTTTGAATCTTCTCTATCTCCTCCGTCAACCCGATCTGGTACGGATCCCACACTGATGAGCAATACTCAAGTATAGGTCGAACGAGTGTTTTGTAAGCCACCTCCTTTGTTGATGGACTACATTTTCTAAGGACTCTCCCAATGAATCTCAACCTGGTACCCGCCTTACCAACAATTAATTTTATATGATCATTCCACTTCAAATCGTTCCGCACGCATACTCCCAGATATTTTACAGAAGTAACTGCTACCAGTGTTTGTTCCGCTATCATATAATCATACAATAAAGGATCCTTCTTTCTATGTATTCGCAATACATTACATTTGTCTATATTAAGGGTCAGTTGCCACTCCCTGCACCAAGTGCCTATCCGCTGGAGATCTTCCTGCATTTCGCTACAATTTTCTAATGCTGCAACTTCGCTGTATACTACAGCATCATCCGCGAAAAGCCGCATGGAACTTCCGACACTATCTACTAGGCCATTTATATATATTGTGAAAAGCAATGGTCCCATAACACTCCCCTGTGGCACGCCAGAGGTTACTTTAATGTCTGTAGACGTCTCTCCGTTGATAACAACATGCTGTGTTCTGTTTGCTAAAAACTCTTCAATCCATCCACACAGCTGGTCTGATATTCCGTAGGCTCTTACTTTGTTTATCAGGCGACAGTGCGGAACTGAATCTAATGCCTTCCGGAAGTCAAGAAAAATAGCATCTACCTGGGAGCCTGTATCTAATATTTTCTGGGTCTCATGAACAAATAAAGCGAGTTGGGTTTCACACGATCGCTGTTTCCAGAATCCATGTTGCTTCCTACATAGTAGATTCTGAGTTTCCAAAAACGACATGATACTGGAGCAAAAGACATGTTCTAATATTCTACAACAGATCGACGTCAGAGATATAGGTCTATAGTTTTGCGCATCTGCTCGATGACCCTTCTTGAAGACTGGGACTACCTGCGCTCTTTTCCAATCATTTGGAACCTTCTGTTCCTGTAGAGACTTGCGGTACACGGCTGTTAGAAGGGGCGCAAGTTCTTTCGCGTACTCTGTGTAGAATCGAATTGGTATCCCGTCAGGTCCAGTGGACTTTCCTCTGTTGAGTGATTCCAGTTGCTTTCCTAGTCCTTGGACACTTACTTCAAAGTCAGCCATTTTTTTGTTGGTGCGAGGATTTAGAGAAGGAATTGCAGTGCGGTCTTCCTCTGTGAAACAGCTTTGGAAAAAGGTGTTTAGTATTTCAGCTTTACGCTTGTCATCCTTTGTTTCAATGCCATCATTATCCCGGAGTGTCTGGACATGATGTTTCGAGCCACTTACTGATTTAACGTAAGACCAGAACTTCCTAGGATTTTCTGTCAAGTCGGTACCAAGAATTTTACTTTCGAATTCACTGAACGCTTCACGCATAGCCCTCCTTACGCTAACTTTGACATCATTTAGCTTCTGTTTGTCTGAGAGGTTTTGGCTGCGTTTAAACTTGGAGTGAAGCTCTCTTTGCTTTTGCAGTAGTTTCCTAACTTTGTTGTTGTACCATGGTGGGTTTTTCACGTCCCTCACAGTTTTACTCGGCACGTACCTGTCTAAAACGCATTTTACGATTGCCTTGTACTTTTTCCATAAACACTCAACATTGTCAGTGTCGGAACAGAAATTTTCCTACATTCACCATCTCTAGACGTAGTTAGCGCACATCTGACCTTGCCTCCCTTACTTTCTACGCTTGATGAAGAAGAACTGTAAGGAGCCTCAGAAAGCACCATTTCCAATTTCACCATCTGCAGACATTACTAGCGCACAGCTGTAGATGTCTCCCTTCCTATCTACCCTAGGTGAAGGAGGAATGTATGGAGTCTCAGAAAGTACCATTTCCTACATTCATCTTCTCTAGACATAGTTAGCGCACACCTGACCTTGCCTCCCATACTTTCTACGCTTGACGAAGAACAACTGTAAGGAGACTCACAAAGCACCATTTCCAATATTCACCATCTGTAGACATTACTAGCGCACAGCTGTAGATGCCTCCCTTCCTTTCTACCCTAGGTGAAGGAGGACTGTAAGGACCCTTAGAAAGCACCATTTCCAACATTCACCATCTGTAGAAATTACTAGCGCACAGCTGTAGATGTCTCCCTTCCTTTCTACCCTAGGTGAAGGAGGACTGTAAGGAGCATCAGAAAGCACCATTTCCTACATTCACCTTCTCTAGACATAGTTAGCGCACACCTGACATTGCCTCCATTACTTTCTACGCTTGATGAAGAAGAACTGTAAGGAGCCTTTAGATAGCACCATTTCCAACATTCACCATCTGTAGACATTACTAGCGCTCAGCTGTACATGTCCCCCTTCCTTTCTACCCTAGGTGAAGGAGGACTGTAAGGAGCCTCAGAAAGCACCATTTCCAACATTCACCATCTGTAGACATTACTAGCGCTCAGCTGTACATGTCCCCCTTCCTTTCTACCCTAGGTGAAGGAGGAATCTAAGGAGCCTCAGAAAGTACCATTTCCTACATTCACCTTCTCTAGACATAGTTAGCGCACACCTGAACTTGCCTCCTTTACTTTCTATGCTTGATGAAGAAGAACTGTAAGGAGCCTCAGAAAGCACCATTTCCAATATTCACCATCTGCAGACATTACTAGCGCACAGCTGTAGATGTCTCCCTTCCTTTCTACCCTAGGTGAAGGAGGACTGTAAGGAGCCTCAGAAAGCACCATTTCCAACATTCACCTTCTCTAGACATAGTTAGCGCACACCTGACCTTGCCTCCCTTACTTTCTACGCTTGATGTAGAAGAACTGTAAGGAGCCTCAGAAAGCACCATTTCCAATATTCACCATCTGTAGACATTACTAGCGCACAGCTGTACATGTCTCCCTTCCTTTCTACCCTAGGTGAAGGAGGACTATAGGGAGCCTCAGAAAGCACCATTTCCAACATTTACCATCCATGGACATAGTTAGCGCACACCTGACCTTGCCTCCATTACTTTCTACGCTTGACGAAGATGAACTGTAAGGAGCCTCAGAAAGCACTATTTCCAATATTCACCATCTGTAGACATTACTAGCGCACAGCTGTAGATGTCTCCCTTCATTTCTACCCTAGGTGAAGGAGGAATGAAAGGAGCCTCAGAAAGCACCATTTCCAATATTCACCATCTGCAGACATTACTAGTGCACAGCTGTAGATGTCTCCCTTCCTTTCTACCCTAGGTGAAAGAGGACCGTAAGGAGCCTTAGAAAGCACCATTTCCAACATTCACCATCTGTAGAAATTATTAGCGCACAGATGTACATGTCTCCCTTCCTTTCTACCCTAGGTGAAGGAGGACTGTAAGGAGTCTCACAAAGCACCATTTCCAATATTCACCATCTGTAGAAATTAGTAGCGCACAGATATACATATCTCCCTTCCCTTCTACCCTAGGTGAAGGAGGACTGTAAGGAGTCTCACAAAGCAGCATTTCCAATATTCACCATCTGTAGACATTACTAGTGCACAGCTGTAGATGTCTCCCTTTTTTTCTACCCTAGGTGTAAGAGAACTGTAAGGAGCCTTAGAAAGCACCATTTCCAACATTCACCATCTGTAGAAACTATTAGCGCACAGATGTACATGTCTCCCTTCCTTTCTACCCTAGGTGAAGGAGGACTGTAAGGAGTCTCACAAAGCACCATTTCCAATATTCACCATCTGTAGACATTACTAGTGCACAGCTGTAGATGTCTCCCTTTTTTTCTACCCTAGGTGTAAGAGGACTGTAAGGAGCCTTAGAAAGCACCATTTCCAACATTCACCATCTGTAGAAATTATTAGCGCACAGATGTACATGACTCCCTTCCTTTCTACCCTAGGTGAAGGAGGACTGTAAGGAGTCTCACAAAGCACCATTTCCAATATTCACCATCTGTAGACATTACTAGTGCACAGCTGTAGATGTCTCCCTTCCTTTCTACCCTAGGTGAAAGAGGACCGTAAGGAGCCTTAGAAAGCACCATTTCCAACATTCACCATCTGTAGAAATAATTAGCGCACAGATGTACATGTCTCCCTTCCTTTCTACCCTAGGTGAAGGAGGACTGTAAGGAGTCTCACAAACCACCATTTCCAATATTCACCATCTGTAGACATTACTAGTGCACAGCTGTAGATGTCTCCCTTCCTTTCTACCCTAGGTGAAAGAGGACTGTAAGGAGCCTTAGAAAGCACCATTTCCAACATTCACCATCTGTAGAAATTATTAGCGCACAGATCTACATGTCTCCCTTCCTTTCTACCCTAGGTGAAGGAGGACTGTAAGGAGTCTCACAAAGCACCATTTCCAATATTCACCATCTGTAGACATTACTAGTGCACAGCTGTAGATGTCTCCCTTCCTTTCTACCCTAGGTGAAAGACGGCTGTAAGGAGCCTTAGAAAGCACCATTTCCAACATTCACCACCTGTAGAAATTATTAGCGCACAGATGTACATGTCTCCCTTCCTTTCTACCCTAGGTGAAGGAGGACTGTAAGGAGTCTCACAAAGCACCATTTCCAATATTCACCATCTGTAGACATTACTAGTGCAAAGATGTAGATGTCTCCCTTCCTTTCTACCCTAGGTGAAAGAGGACTGTAAGGAGCCTTAGAAAGCACCATTTCCAACATTCACCATCTGTAGAAATTATTAGCGCACAGATGTACATGTCTCCCTTCCTTTCTACCCTAGGTGAAGGAGGTCTGTAAGGAGTCTCACAAAGCACCATTTCCAATATTCCCCATCTGTAGACATTGCTAGTGCACAGCTGTAGATGTCTCCCTTCCTTTCTACCCTAGGTGAAAGACGACTGTAAGGAGCCTTAGAAAGCACCATTTCCAACATTCACCATCTGTAGAAATTATTAGCGCACATATGTACATGTCTCCCTTCCTTTCTACCCTAGGTGAAGGAGGACTGTAAGGAGTCTCACAAAGCACCATTTCCAATATTCACCATCTGTAGACATTACTAGTGCACAGCTGTAGATGTCTCCCTTTTTTTCTACCCTAGGTGTAAGAGGACTGTAAGGAGCCTTAGAAAGCACCATTTCCAACATTCACCATCTGTAGAAATTATTAGCGCACAGATGTACATGTCTCCCTTCCTTTCTACCCTAGGTGAAGGAGGACTGTAAGGAGTCTCACAAACCACCATTTCCAATATTCACCATCTGTAGACATTACTAGTGCACAGCTGTAGATGTCTCCCTTCCTTTCTACCCTAGGTGAAAGAGGACTGTAAGGAGCCTTAGAAAGCACCATTTCCAACATTCACCATCTGTAGAAATTATTAGCGCACAGATGTACATGTCTCCCTTCCTTTCTACCCTAGGTGAAGGAGGACTGTAAGGAGTCTCACAAAGCACCATTTCCAATATTCACCATCTGTAGACATTACTAGTGCACAGCTGTAGATATCTCCCTTCCTTTCTACCCTAGGTGAAAGACGACTGTAAGGAGCCTTAGAAAGCACCATTTCCAACATTCACCATCTGTAGAAATTATTAGCGCACAGATGTACATGTCTCCCTTCCTTTCTACCCTAGGTGAAGGAGGACTGTAAGGAGTCTCACAAAGCACCATTTCCAATATTCACCATCTGTAGACATTACTAGTGCAAAGATGTAGATGTCTCCCTTCCTTTCTACCCTAGGTGAAAGAAGACTGTAAGGAGCCTTAGAAAGCACCATTTCCAACATTCACCATCTGTAGAAATTATTAGCGCACAGATGTACATGTCTCCCTTCCTTTCTACCCTAGGTGAAGGAGGACTGTAAGGAGTCTCACAAAGCTCCATTTCCAATATTCACCATCTGTAGACATTACTAGTGCACAGCTGTAGATGTCTCCCTTTTTTTCTACCCTAGGTGAAAGAGGACTGTAAGGAGCCTTAGAAAGCACCATTTCCAACATCCACCATCTGTAGAAATTATTAGCGCACAGATGTACATGTCTCCCTTCCTTTCTACCCTAGGTGAAGGAGGACTGTAAGGAGTCTCACAAAGCACCATTTCCAATATTCACCATCTGTAGACATTACTAGTGCAAAGATGTAGATGTCTCCCTTCCTTTCTACCCTAGGTGAAGGAGGACTGTAAGGAGTCTCACAAAGCACCATTTCCAACATTCACCATCTGTAGAAATTATTAGCGCACTGATGTACATGTCTCCCTTCCTTTCTACCCTAGGTGAAGGAGGACTGTAAGGAGTCTCACAAAGCACCATTTCCAATATTCCCCATCTGTAGACATTACTAGTGCACAGCTGTAGATGTCTCCCTTCCTTTCTACCCTAGGTGAAAGACGACTGTAAGGAGCCTTAGAAAGCACCATTTCCAACATTCACCATCTGTAGAAATTATTAGCGCACATATGTACATGTCTCCCTTCCTTTCTACCCTAGGTGAAGGAGGACTGTAAGGAGTCTCACAAAGCACCATTTCCAATATTCACCATCTGTAGACATTACTAGTGCACAGCTGTAGATGTCTCCCTTTTTTTCTACCCTAGGTGTAAGAGGACTGTAAGGAGCCTTAGAAAGCACCATTTCCAACATTCACCATCTGTAGAAATTATTAGCGCACAGATGTACATGTCTCCCTTCCTTTCTACCCTAGGTGAAGGAGGACTGTAAGGAGTCTCACAAACCACCATTTCCAATATTCACCATCTGTAGACATTACTAGTGCACAGCTGTAGATGTCTCCCTTCCTTTCTACCCTAGGTGAAAGAGGACTGTAAGGAGCCTTAGAAAGCACCATTTCCAACATTCACCATCTGTAGAAATTATTAGCGCACAGATGTACATGTCTCCCTTCCTTTCTACCCTAGGTGAAGGAGGACTGTAAGGAGTCTCACAAAGCACCATTTCCAATATTCACCATCTGTAGACATTACTAGTGCACAGCTGTAGATATCTCCCTTCCTTTCTACCCTAGGTGAAAGACGACTGTAAGGAGCCTTAGAAAGCACCATTTCCAACATTCACCATCTGTAGAAATTATTAGCGCACAGATGTACATGTCTCCCTTCCTTTCTACCCTAGGTGAAGGAGGACTGTAAGGAGTCTCACAAAGCACCATTTCCAATATTCACCATCTGTAGACATTACTAGTGCAAAGATGTAGATGTCTCCCTTCCTTTCTACCCTAGGTGAAAGAAGACTGTAAGGAGCCTTAGAAAGCACCATTTCCAACATTCACCATCTGTAGAAATTATTAGCGCACAGATGTACATGTCTCCCTTCCTTTCTACCCTAGGTGAAGGAGGACTGTAAGGAGTCTCACAAAGCACCCTTTCCAATATTCACCATCTGTAGACATTACTAGTGCACAGCTGTAAATGTCTCCCTTCCTTTCTACCCTAGGTGAAAGAGGACTGTAAGGAGCCTTAGAAAGCACCATTTCCAACATTCACCATCTGTAGAAATTATTAGCGCACAGATGTACATGTCTCCCTTCCTTTCTACCCTAGGTGAAGGAGGACTGTAAGGAGTCTCACAAACCACCATTTCCAATATTCACCATCTGTAGACATTACTAGTGCACAGCTGTAGATGTCTCCCTTCCTTTCTACCCTAGGTGAAAGAGGACTGAAAGGAGCCTTAGAAAGCACCATTTCCAACATTCACCATCTGTAGAAATTATTAGCGCACAGATGTACATGTCTCCCTTCCTTTCTACCCTAGGTGAAGGAGGACTGTAAGGGGTCTCACAAAGCACCATTTCCAATATTCACCATCTGTAGACATTACTAGTGCACAGCTGTAGATGTCTCCCTTCCTTTCTACCCTAGGTGAAAGAGGACTGTAAGGAGCCTTAGAAAGCACCATTTCCAACATTCACCATCTGTAGAAATTATTAGCGCACAGATGTACATGTCTCCCTTCCTTTCTACCCTAGGTGAAGGAGGACTGTATGGAGTCTCACAAAGCACCATTTCCAATATTCACCATCTGTAGACATTACTAGTGCACAGCTGTAGATGTCTCCCTTTTTTTCTACCCTAGGTGAAAGAGGACTGTAAGGAGCCTTAGAAAGCACCATTTCCAACATTCACCATCTGTAGAAATTATTAGCGCACAGATGTACATGTCTCCCTTCCTTTCTACCCTAGGTGAAGGAGGACTGTAAGGAGTCTCACAAAGCACCATTTCCAATATTCACCATCTGTAGACATTACTAGTGCACAGCTGTAGATGTCTCCCTTTCTTTCTACCCTAGGTGAAAGAGGACTGTAAGGAGCCTTAGAAAGCACCATTTCCAACATTCACCATCTGTAGAAATTATTAGCGCACATATGTACATGTCTCCCTTCCTTTCTACCCTAGGTGAAGGAGGACTGTAAGGAGTCTCACAAAGCACCATTTCCAATATTCACCATCTGTAGACATTACTAGTGCACAGCTGTAGATGTCTCCCTTTCTACCCTAGGTGAAAGAGGACTGTAAGGAGCCTTAGAAAGCACCATTTCCAACATTCACCATCTGTAGAAATTATTAGCGCACAGATGTACATGTCTCGCTTCCTTTCTACCCTAGGTGAAGAAGGACTGTAAGGAGCCTCACAATGTTCCATTTCCAATAATCACCATCTGTAGACATTAATAGTGCACAGCTGTCTATGTCTCCCTTCCTTTCTACCCTAGGTGAAAGAGGACTGTAAGGAGCCTTAGAAAGCACCATTTCCAACATTCACCATCTGTAGAAATTACTAGCGCACCGATGTACATGTCTCCCTTCCTTTCTACCCTACGTGAAGGAGGACTGTAAGGAGTCTTACAAAGCACCATTTCCAATATTCACCATCTGTAGACATTACTAGCGCACAGATGTACATGTCTCCCTTAATTTCTCCCCTAGGTGAAGGAGGACTGTAAGGAGCCTCAGAAAGCACCATTTCCAACATTAACCATCTGTAGAAATTACTAGCGCACAGATGTACATGTCTCCTTTCTTTTCTAAACTAGGTGAAAGAGGACTGTAAGGAGCCTTAGGAAGCACCATTTCCAACATTCACCATCTGTAGAAATTACTAGCGCACAGATGTACATGTCTCCCTTCCTTTCTACCCTAGGTGAAGGAGGACTGTAAGGAGCCTCACAAAGCACCATTTCCAATATTCACCATCTGTAGACACTACTAGCGCACAGCTGTAGATGTCTCCCTTCCTTTCTACCCTAGGTGAAAGCCGACTGTAAGGAGCCTTAGAAAGCACCATTTCCAACATTCACCATCTGTAGAAATTATTAGCGCACAGATGTACATGTCTCTCTTCCTTTCTACCCTAGGTGAAGGAGGACTGTAAGGAGCCTTAGAAAGCACCATTTCCAACATTCACCATCTGTAGAAATTATTAGCGCACAGATGTACATGTCTCCCTTCCTTTCTACCCTAGGTGAAGGAGGACTGCAAGGAGCCTCAGAAAGCACCATTTCCAATATTCACCATCTGTAGACATTACTAGCTCACAGATGAACATGTCTCCCTTCCTTTCTACCCTAGGTGAAAGACGACTGTAAGAAGCCTTAGGAAGCACCATTTCCAACATTCACCATCTGTAGAAATTACTAGCGCACAGATGTACACGTCTCCCTTCCTTTCTACCCTAGGTGACGGAGGACTGTAAGGAGCCTGAGAAAGCACCATTTCCAATGTTCACCATCTGTAGACATTACTAGCGCACAGCTGTAGATGTCTCCCTTCCTTTCTACCCTAGGTGAAAGAGGACTGTAAGGAGCCTCAGAAACCACCATTTCCAACATTCACCATCTGTAGAAATTATTAGCGCACAGATGTACATGTCTCCCTTCCTTTCTACCCTAGGTGAAAGAGGGCTGTAAGGAGTCTTACAATGCACCATTTCCAACATTCACCATCTGTAGAAATTATTAGCGCACAGATGTACATGTCTCCCTTCCTTTCTACCCTAGGTGAAGGAGGACTGTAAGGAGCCTCACAAAGCACCATTTCCAATGTTCACCATCTGTAGACAATACTAGCGCACAGATGTAGATGTGTCCCTTCCTTTCTACCCTAGGTGAAAGAGGACTGTAAGGAGCCTTAGAAAGCACCATTTCCAACATTCACCATCTGTAGAAATTATTAGTGCACAGACGTACATGTCTCCCTTCCTTTCTACCCTAGGTGAAGAAGGACTGTAAGGAGCCTCACAAAGCACCTTTTCCAATGTTCACCATCTGTAGACATTACTAGCGCACAGCTGTAGATGTCTCCCTTCCTTTCTACCCTAGGTGAAAGAGGACTGTAAGGAGCCTTAGAAAGCACCACTTCCAACATTCACCATCTGTAGAAATTATTAGCGCACAGATGTACATGTATCCCTTCCTTTCTACCCTAGATGAAGGAGGACCGTAAGGAGCCTCACAAAGCACCATTTCCAATATTCACCATCTGTAGACCTTACTAGTGCACAGCTGTAGATGTCTCCCTTCCTTTCTACCCTAGGCGAAAGAGGACTGTAAGGAGCCTTAGAAAGCACTATTTCCAATATTCACCATCTGTAGACATTACTAGCGCACAGATGTACATGTCTCCCTTCCTTTCTACCCTAGGTGAAAGAGGACTGTAAGGAGCCTTAGAAAGCACCATTTCCAAGATTCACCATCTGTAGAAATTACTAGCGCACCGATGTACATGTCTCCCTTCCTTGCTACCCTAGGTGAAGGAGGACTGTAAGGAGTCTCACAAAGCACCATTTCCAATATTCACCATCTGTAGACATTACTAGTGCACAGCTGTAGATGTCTCCCTTCCTTTCTACCCTAGGCGAAAGAGGACTGTAAGGAGCCTTAGAAAGCACCATTTCCAATATTCACCATCTGTAGAAATTATTAGCACACAGATGTACATGTCTCCCTTCCTTTCTACCATAGGTGAAAGAGGACTGTAAGGAGCCTTAGAAAGCACCATTTCCAACATTCACCATCTGTAGAAATTATTAGCGCACAGATGTACATGTCTCCCTTCCTTTCAACCATAGGTGAAGGAGGACTGTAAGGAGTCTCACAAAGCACCATTTCTAATATTCATCATCTGTAGACATTACTAGTGCACAGCTGTAGATGTCTCCCTTCCTTTCTACCCTAGGCGAAAGAGGACTGTAAGGAACCTTAGAAAGCACCATTTCCAATATTCACCATCTGTAGACATTACTAGCGCACAGATGTACATGTCTCCCTTCCTTCCTACCCTAGGTGAAAGAGGACTGTAAGGAGCCTTAGAAAGCACCATTTCCAACATTCACCATCTGTAGAAATTATTAGCGCACAGATGTACATGTCTCCCTTCCTTTCTACCCTAGGTGAAGGAGGACTGTAAGGAGTCTCACAAAGCACCATTTCCAACATTCACCATCTGTAGACATTACTAGTGCACAGCTGTAGATGTCTCCCTTCCTTTCTACCCTAGGCGAAAGAGGACTGTAAGGAGCCTTAGAAAACACCATTTCCAATATTCACCATCTGTAGACATTACTAGCGCACAGATGTACATGTCTCCCTTCCTATCTACCCTAGGTGAAAGAGGACTGTAAGGAGCCTTAGAAAGCACCATTTCCAACATTCACCATCTGTAGAAATTATTAGCGCACAGATGTACATGTCTCCCTTCCTTTCTACCCTAGGTGAAGGAGGACTGTAAGGAGTCTCACAAAGCACCATTTCCAATATTCACCATCTGTAGACATTACTAGTGCACAGCTGTAGATGTCTCCCCTCCTTTCTAAACTAGGCGAAAGAGGACTGTAAGGAGCCTTAGAAAGCACCATTTCCAATATTCACCATCTGTAGACATTACTAGCGCACAGATGTACATGTCTCCCTTCATTTCTACCCTAGGTGAAAGAGGACTGTAAGGAGCCTTAGAAAGCACCATTTCCAACATTCACAATCTGTAGAAATTATTAGCGCACAGATGTACATGTCTCCCTTCCTTTCTACCCTAGATGAAGGAGGACTGTAAGGAGTCTCACAAAGCACCATTTCCAATATTCACCATCTGTAGACATTACTAGTGCACAGCTGTAGATGTCTCCCTTCCTTTCTACCCTAGGTGAAAGAATACTGTAAGAAGCCTTAGAAAACACAATTTCCAACATTCACCACCTATAGACATTACTAGTGCACAGCTGTAGATGTCTCCCTTCCTTTCTACCCTAGGCGAAAGAGGACTGTAAGGAGCCTTAGAAAGCACCATTTCCAATATTCACCATCTGTAGACATTACTAGCGCACAGATGTACATGTCTCCCTTCCTTTCTACCCTAGGTGAAAGAGGACTGTAAGGAGCCTTAGAAAGCACAATTTCCAACATTCACCATCTGTAGAAATTATTAGCGCACAGATGTACATGTCTCCCTTCCTTTCTACCCTAGGTGAACGAGGACTGTAAGGAGTCTCACACAGCACCATTTCCAATATTCACCATCTGTAGACATTACTAGTGCACAGCTGTAGATGTCTCCCTTCCTTTCTACCCTAGGCGAAAGAGGACTGTAAGGAGCCTTAGAAAGCACCATTTCCAATATTCACAATCTGTAGACATTACTAGCGCACAGATGTACATGTCTCCATTCCTTTCTACCCTAGGTGAAAGAGGACTGTAAGGAGCCTTAGAAAGCACTATTTCCAACATTCACCATCTGTAGAAATTATTAGCGCACAGATGTACATGTCTCCCTTCCTTTCTACCCTAGGTGAAGGAGGACTGTAAGGAGTCTCACAAAGCACCATTTCCAATATTCACCATCTGTAGACATTACTAGTGCACAGCTGTAGATGTCTCCCTTCCTTTCTACCCTAGGCGAAAGAGGACTGTAAGGAGCCTTAGAAAGCACCATTTCCATTATTCACCATCTGTAGACATTACTAGCGCACAGATGTACATGTCTCCCTTCCTTTCTACCCCAGGTGAAAGAGGACTGTAAGGAGCCTTAGAAAGCACCATTTCCAACATTCACCATCTGTAGAAATTATTAGGGCACAGATGTACATGTCTACCTTCCTTTCTACCCTAGGTGAAGGAGGACTGTAAGGAGTCTCACAAAGCACCATTTCCAATATTCACCATCTGTAGACATATCTAGTGCACAGCTGTAGATGTCTCCCTTCCTTTCTACCCTAGGCGAAAGAGGACTGTAAGGAGCCTTAGAAAGCACCATTTCCAATATTCACCATCTGTAGACATTACTAGCGCACAGATGTACATGTCTCCCTTCCTTTCTACCCTAGGTGAAAGAGGACTGTAAGGAGCCTTAGAAAGCACCATTTCCAACATTCACCATCTGTAGAAATTACTAGCGCACCGATGTACATGTCTCCCTTCCTTGCTACCCTAGGTGAAGGAGGACTGTAAGGAGTCTCACAAAGCACCATTTCCAATATTCACCTTCTGTAGACATTACTAGTGCACAGCTGTAGATGTCTCCCTTCCTTTCTACCCTAGGCGAAAGAGGACTGTAAGGAGCCTTAGAAAGCACCATTTCCAATATTCACCATCTGTAGAAATTATTAGCGCACAGATGTACATGTCTCCCTTCCTTTCTACCATAGGTGAAAGAGGACTGTAAGGAGCCTTAGAAAGCACCATTTCCAACATTCACCATCTGTAGAAATTATTAGCGCACAGATGTACATGTCTCCCTTCCTTTCAACCATAGGTTAAGGAGGACTGTAAGGAGTCTCACAAAGCACCATTTCCAATATTCACCATCTGTAGACATTACTAGTGCACAGCTGTAGATGTCTCCCTTCCTTTCTACCCTAGGCGAAAGAGGACTGTAAGGAATCTTAGAAAGCACCATTTCCAATATTCACCATCTGTAGACATTACTAGCGCACAGATGTACATGTCTCCCTTCCTTCCTACCCTAGGTGAAAGAGGACTGTAAGGAGCCTTAGAAAGCACCATTTCCAACATTCACCATCTGTAGAAATTATTAGCGCACAGATGTACATGTATCCCTTCCTTTCTACCCTAGGTGAAGGAGGACTGTAAGGAGTCTCACAAAGCACCATTTCCAACATTCACCATCTGTAGACATTACTAGTGCACAGCTGTAGATGTCTCCCTTCCTTTCTACCCTAGGCGAAAGAGGACTGTAAGGAGCTTTAGAAAGCACCATTTCCAATATTCACCATCTGTAGACATTACTAGCGCACAGATGTACATGTCTCCCTTCCTATCTACCCTAGGTGAAAGAGGACTGTAAGGAGCCTTAGAAAGCACCATTTCCAACATTCACCATCTGTAGAAATTATTAGCGCACAGATGTACATGTCTTCCTTCCTTTCTACCCTAGGTGAAGGAGGATTGTAAGGAGTATCACAAAGCACCATTTCCAATATTCACCATCTGTAGACATTACTAGTGCACAACTGTAGATGTCTCCCTTCCTTTCTAAACTAGGCGAAAGAGGACTGTAAGGAGCCTTCGAAAGCACCATTTCCAATATTCACCATCTGTAGACATTACTAGCGCACAGATGTACATGTCTCCCTTCCTTTCTACCCTAGGTGAAAGAGGACTGGAAGGAGCCTTAGAAAGCACCATTTCCAACATTCACAATCTGTAGAAATTATTAGCGCACAGATGTACATGTCTCCCTTCCTTTCTACCCTAGATGAAGGAGGACTGTAAGGAGTCTCACAAAGCACCATTTCCAATATTCACCATCTGTAGACATTACTAGTGCACAGCTGTAGATGTCTCCCTTCCTTTCTACCCTAGGTGAAAGAGGACTGTAAGGAGCCTTAGAAAACACAATTTCCAACATTCACCATCTATAGACATTACTAGTGCACAGCTGTAGATGTCTCCCTTCCTTTCTACCCTAGGCGAAAGAGGACTGTAAGGAGCCTTAGAAAGCACCATTTCCAATATTCACCATCTGTAGACATTACTAGCGCACAGATGTACATGTCTCCCTTCCTTTCTACCCTAGGTGAAAGAGGACTGTAAGGAGCCTTAGAAAGCATAATTTCCAACATTCACCATCTGTAGAAATTATTAGCGCACAGATGTACATGTCTCCCTTCCTTTCTACCCTAGGTGAAAGAGGACTGTAAGGAGCCTTAGAAAGCACCATTTCCAACATTCACCATCTGTAGAAATTACTAGCGCACCGATGTACATGTCTCCCTTCCTTTCAACCATAGGTTAAGGAGGACTGTAAGGAGTCTCACAAAGCACCATTTCCAATATTCACCATCTGTACACATTACTAGTGCACAGCTGTAGATGTCTCCCTTCCTTTCTACCCTAGGCGAAAGAGGACTGTAAGGAGCCTTAGAAAGCACCATTTCCAATATTCACCATCTGTAGAAATTATTAGCGCACAGATGTACATGTCTCCCTTCCTTTCTACCATAGGTGAAAGAGGACTGTAAGGAGCCTTAGAAAGCACCATTTCCAACATTCACCATCTGTAGAAATTATTAGCGCACAGATGTACATGTCTCCCTTCCTTTCAACCATAGGTTAAGGAGGACTGTAAGGAGTCTCACAAAGCACCATTTCCAATATTCACCATCTGTAGACATTACTAGTGCACAGCTGTAGATGTCTCCCTTCCTTTCTACCCTAGGCGAAAGAGGACTGTAAGGAATCTTAGAAAGCACCATTTCCAATATTCACCATCTGTAGACATTACTAGCGCACAGATGTACATGTCTCCCTTCCTATCTACCCTAGGTGAAAGAGGACTGTAAGGAGCCTTAGAAAGCACCATTTCCAACATTCACCATCTGTAGAAATTATTAGCGCACAGATGTACATGTCTTCCTTCCTTTCTACCCTAGGTGAAGGAGGACTGTAAGGAGTCTCACAAAGCACCATTTCCAATATTCACCATCTGTAGACATTACTAGTGCACAACTGTAGATGTCTCCCTTCCTTTCTAAACTAGGCGAAAGAGGACTGTAAGGAGCCTTCGAAAGCACCATTTCCAATATTCACCATCTGTAGACATTACTAGCGCACAGATGTACATGTCTCCCTTCTTTTCTACCCTAGGTGAAAGAGGACTGGAAGGAGCCTTAGAAAGCACCATTTCCAACATTCACAATCTGTAGAAATTATTAGCGCACAGATGTACATGTCTCCCTTCCTTTCTACCCTAGATGAAGGAGGACTGTAAGGAGTCTCACAAAGCACCATTTCCAATATTCACCATCTGTAGACATTACTAGTGCACAGCTGTAGATGTCTCCCTTCCTTTCTACCCTAGGTGAAAGAGGACTGTAAGGAGCCTTAGAAAACACAATTTCCAACATTCACCATCTATAGACATTACTAGTGCACAGCTGTAGATGTCTCCCTTCCTTTCTACCCTAGGCGAAAGAGGACTGTAAGGAGCCTTAGAAAGCACCATTTCCAATATTCACCATCTGTAGACATTACTAGCGCACAGATGTACATGTCTCCCTTCCTTTCTACCCTAGGTGAAAGAGGACTGTAAGGAGCCTTAGAAAGCATAATTTCCAACATTCACCATCTGTAGAAATTATTAGCGCACAGATGTACATGTCTCCCTTCCTTTCTACCCTAGGTGAAGGAGGACTGTAAGGAGTCTCACAAAGCACCATTTCCAATATTCACCATCTGTAGACATTACTAGTGCACAGCTGTAGATGTCTCCCTTCCTTTCTACCCTAGGCGAAAGAGGACTGTAAGTAGCCTTAGAAAGCACCATTTCCAATATTCACCATCTGTAGACATTACTAGCGCACAGATGTACATGTCTCCCTTCCTTTCTACCCTAGGTGAAAGAGGACTGTAATTAGCCTTAGAAAGCACCATTTCCAATATTCACCATCTGTAGACATTACTAGTGCACAGCTGTCTATGTCTCCGTTGCTTTCTACCCTAGGTGAAAGAGGACTGTAAGGAGCCTTAGAAAGCACCATTTCCAACATTCACCATCTGTAGAAATTAATAGCGCACAGATGTACATGTCTCCCTTCCTTACTACCCTAAGGTTAAGGAGGACTGTAAGCAGCCTCAGAAAGCACCATTTCCAATGTTCACCATCTGTAGACATTACTAGCGCACAGCTGTAGATGTCTCCCTTCCTTTCTACCCTAGGTGAAAGAGGACTGTAAGGAGCCTCAGAAAGCACCATTTCCAACATTCACCATCTGTAGAAATTATTAGCGCACAGATGTACATGTCTCCCTTCCTTTCTACCCTAGGTGAAAGAGGACTGTAAGGAGCCTTAGAAAGCACCATTTCCAACATTCACCATCTGTAGAAATTACTAGCGCACAGATGTACATGTCTCCCTTCCTTTCTACCCTAGGTGAAGGAGGACTGTAAGGAGTCCCACAAAGCACCATTTCCAATATTCACCATCTGTAGACATTACTAGCGCAGAGCTGTAGATGTCTCCCTTCCTTTCTACCCTAGGTGAAAGAGGACTGTAAGGAGCCTTAGAAAGCACCATTTCCAACATTCATCATCTGTAGAAATTATTAGCGCACAGATGTACATGTCTCCCTTCCTTTCTACCCTAGGTGAAGGAGGACTGTAAGGAGCCTCACAAAGCAGCATTTCCAATATTCACCATCTGTAGACATTACTAGTGCACAGCTGTAGATGTCTCCTTCCTTTCTACCCTAGGTGGAAGAGGACTGTAAGGAGCCTCACAAAGCACCATTTCCAATATTCACCATCTGTAGACATTACTAGTGCACAGCTGTAGATGTCTCCCTTCCTTTCTACCCTAGGTGAAAGGGGACTGTAAGGAGCCTTAGAAAGCACCATTTCCAACATTCACCATCTGTAGAAATTATTAGCGCACAGATGTACATGTCTCCCTTCCTTTCTAAACTAGGTGAAGGAGGACTGTAAGGAGCCTCACAAAGCACCATTTCCAATATTCACCACCTGTAGACATTACTAGTGCACAGATGTACATGTCTACCTTCCTTTCTACCCTAGGTGAAAGAGGACTGTAAGGAGCCTTAGAAAGCACCATTTCCAACATTCACCATCTGTAGAAATTACTAGCGCACAGATGTACATGTCTCCCTTCCTTTCTAAACTAGGTGAAGGAGGACTGTAAGGAGCCTCACAAAGCACCATTTCCAATATTCACCACCTGTAGACATTACTAGCGCACAGCTGTAGATGTCTCCCTTCCTTTCTACCCTAGGTGAAAGAGGGCTGTAAGGAGCCTTAGAAAGCACCATTTCCAACATTCACCATCTGTAGAAATTATTAGTGCACAGATGTACATGTCTCCCTTCCTTTCTACCCTAGGTGAAGGAGGACTGTAAGGAGCCTCAGAAAGCATCATTTCCAATATTCACCATCTGTAGACATTACTAGCGCACAGATGAACATGTCTCCCTTCCTTTCTACCCTAGGTGAAAGAGGACTGTAAGGAGCCTTAGGAAGCACCATTTCCAACATTCACCATCTGTAGAAATTACTAGCGCACAGATGTACATGTCTCCCTTCCTTTCTACCCTACGTGACGGAGGACTGTAAGGAGCCTCAGAAGGCACCATTTCCAATGTTCACCATCTGTAGACATTACTAGCGCACAGCTGTAGATGTCTCCCTTCCTTTCTACCCTAGGTGAAGGAGGACTGTAAGGAGCCTCACAAAGCACCATTTCCAATATTCACCATCTGTAGACATTACTAGTGCACAGCTGTAGATGTCTCCCTTCCTTTCTACCCTAGGTGAAAGGGGACTGTAAGGAGCCTTAGAAAGCACCATTTCCAACATTCACCATCTGTAGAAATTATTAGCGGACAGATGTACATGTCTCCCTTCCTTTCTACCCTAGGTGAAGGAGGACTGTAAGGAGTCTCACAAAGCACCATTTCCAATATTCACCATCTGTAGACATTACTAGTGCACAGCTGTAGATGTCTCCCTTCCTCTCTACCCTAGGTGAAAGAGGACTGTAAGGAACCTTAGAAAGCACCATTTCCAACATTCACCATCTGTAGAAATTATTAGCGCACAGATGTACATGTCTCCCTTCCTTTCTACCCTAGGTGAAGGAGGACTGTAAGGAGCCTCACAAAGCACCATTTCCAATATTCACCATCTGTAGACACTACTAGCGCACAGCTGTAGATGTCTCCCTTCCTTTCTACCCTAGGTGAAAGAGGACTGTAATTGCCTTAGAAAGCACCATTTCCAACATTCACCATCTGTAGAAATTACTAGTGCACCGATGTACATGTCTCCCTTCCTTTCTACCCTAGGTGAAGGAGGACTGTAAGGAGCCTCAGAAAGCACCATTTCCAATATTCACCATCTGTAGACATTACTAGCGCACAGATGTACATGTCTCCCTTCCTTTCTACCCTAGGTGAAGGAGGACTGTAAAGAGCCTCACAAAGCACCATTTCCAATAGTCACCATCTGTAGACATTACTAGTGCACATCTGTAGATGTCTCCCTTCCTTTCTACCCTAGGTGAAAGAGGACTGTAAGGAGCCTTAGAAAGCACCATTTCCAACATTCACCATCTGTAGAAATTACTAGCGCACAGATGCACATGTCTCCCTTCCTTTCTACCCTAGGTGAAGGAAGACTGTAAGGTGTCTCACAAAGCACCATTTCCAATATTCACCATCTGTAGACATTACTAGCGCAGAGCTGTAGATGTCTCCCATCCTTTCTACCCTAGGTGAAAGAGGACTGTAAGGAGCCTCACAAAGCACCATTTCCAATATTCACCATCTGTAGACATTACTAGTGCACAGCTGTAGATGTCTCCCTTCCTTTCTACCCTAGGTGAAAGAGGACTGTAAGGAGCCTTAGAAAGCACCATTTCCAACATTCACCATCTGTAGAAATTACTAGCGCACAGATGCACATGTCTCCCTTCCTTTCTACCCTAGGTGAAGGAGGACTGTAAGGAGTCTCACAAAGCACCATTTCCAATATTCACCATCTGTAGACATTACTAGCGCAGAGCTGTAGATGTCTCCCTTCCTTTCTACCCTAGGTGAAAGAGGACTGTAAGGAGCCTTAGAAAGCACCATTTCCAACATTCACCATCTGTAGACATTACTAGTGCACAGCTGTAGATGTCTCCCTTCCTTTCTACCCTAGGTGAAAGAGGACTGTAAGGAACCTTAGAAAGCACCATTTCCAACATACACCATCTGTAGAAATTATTAGCACACAGATGTACATGTCTCCCTTCCTTTCTACCCTAGGTGAAGGAGGACTGTAAGGAGCCTCACAAAGCACCATTTCCAATATTCACCATCTGTAGACATTACTAGCGCAGAGCTGTAGATGTCTCCCTTCCTTTCTACCCTAGGTGAAAGAGGACTGTAAGGAGCCTTAGAAAGCACCATTTCCAACATTCACCATCTGTAGACATTACTAGTGCACAGCTGTAGATGTCTCCCTTCCTTTCTACCCTAGGTGAAAGAGGACTGTAAGGAACCTTAGAAAGCACCATTTCCAACATACACCAGCTGTAGAAATTATTAGCACACAGATGTACATGTCTCCCTTCCTTTCTACCCTAGGTGAAGGAGGACTGTAAGGAGCCTCACAAAGCACCATTTCCAATATTCACCATCTGTAGACATTACTAGCGCAGAGCTGTAGATGTCTCCCATCCTTTCTACCCTAGGTGAAAGAGGACTGTAAGGAGCCTCAGAAAGCACCATTTCCAACATTCACCATCTGTAGAAATTATTAGCGCACAGATGTACATGTCTCCTTCCTTTCTACCCTAGGTGAAAGAGGACTGTAAGGAGCCTTAGAAAGCACCATTTCCAACATTCACCATCTGTAGAAATTACTAGCGCACTGATGCACATGTCTCCCTTCCTTTCTACCCTAGGTGAAGGAGGACTGTAAGGAGCCTCACATAGCACCATTTCCAATATTCACCATCTGTAGACATTACTAGCGCAGAGCCGTAGATGTCTCCCTTCCTTTCTACCCTAGGTGGAAGAGGACTGTAAGGAGCCTTAGAAAGCACCATTTCCAACATTCACCATCTGTAGAAATTATTAGCGCACAGATGTACATGTCTCCCTTCCTTTCTACCCTAGGTGAAGGAGGACTGTAAGGAGCCTCACAAAGCACCATTTCCAATATTCACCATCTGTAGACATTACTAGTGCACAGCTGTAGATGTCTCCCTTCCTTTCTACCCTAGGTGAAAGAGGACTGTAAGGAGCCTTAGAAAGCACCATTTCCAACATTCACCATCTGTAGAAATTATTAGCGTACAGATGTACATGTCTCCCTTCCTTTCTACCCTAGGTGAAGGAGGACTGTAAGGAGTCTCACAAAGCACCATTTCCAATATTCACCATCTGTAGACATTACTAGTGCACAGCTGTAGATGTCTCCCTTCCTTTCTACCCTAGGTGAAAGAGGACTGTAAGGAACCTTAGAAAGCACCATTTCCAACATTCACCAGCTGTAGAAATTATTAACTGCACAGATGTACATGTCTCCCTTCCTTTCTACCCTAGGTGAAGGAGGACTGTAAGGAGCCTCACAAAGCACCATTTCCAATATTCACCATCTGTAGACATTACTAGCGCACAGACGTAGATGTCTCCCTTCCTTTCTACCCTAGGTGAAAGAGGACTGTAAGGAGCCTTAGAAAGCACCATTTCCAACATTCACCATCTGTAGACATTATTAGTGCACAGATGTACATGTCTCCCTTCCTTTCTACCCTAGGTGAAGGAGGACTGTAAGGAGCCTCACAAAGCACCTTTTCCAATGTTCACCATCTGTAGACATTACTAGCGCACAGCTGTAGATGTCTCCCTTCCTTTCTACCCTAGGTGAAAGAGGACTGTAAGGAGCCTTAGAAAGCACCATTTCCAACATTCACAATCTGTAGAAATTATTAGCGCACAGATGTACATGTCTCCCTTCCTTTCTACCCTAGGTGAAGGAGGACCGTAAGGAGCCTCACAAAGCACCATTTCCAATATTCCCCATATGTAGACATTAATAGCGCACAGCTGTAGATGTCTCCCTTCCTTTCTACCCTAGGTGAAAGAGGACTGTAGGAACCTTAGAAAGCACCATTTCCAACATTCACCATCTGTAGAAATTACTAGCGCACCGATGTACATGTCTCCCTTCCTTTCTACCCTAGGTGAAGGAGGACTGTAAGGAGCCTCAGAAAGCACCATTTACAACATTCACCATCTGGAGACATTACTAGCGCACAGATGTACATGTCTCCCTTCCTTTCTACCCTAGGTGAAAGAGGACTGTAAGGAGCCTCACAAAGCACCATTTCCAATATTCACCATCTGTAGACATTACTAATGCACAGCTGTACATGTCTCCCTTCCTTTCTACCCTAGGTGAAAGAGGACTGTAAGGAGCCTCAGAAAGCACCATTTCCAATATTCACCATCTGTAGACATTACTAGCGCACAGCTGTAGATGTCTCCCTTCCTTTCTACCCTAGGTGAAGGAGGACTGTAAGGAGCCTCAGAAAGCACCATTTCAAACATTCTCCTTCTCTAGACATAGTTTGCGCACACATGACCTTGCCTCCCTTATTTTCTATGCTTGATGAAGAAGAACTGTAAGGAGCCTCAGAAAGCACCATTTCCAATATTCACCATCTGTAGACATTACTAGCGCACAGCTATAGATGTCTCCCTTAATTTCTACCCTAGGTGAAAGAGGACTGTAAGGAGCCTCAGAAAGCACCATCTACAACATTCACCATCTGTAGCATTACTAATGCACAGCTGTACATCTCTCCCTTCCTTTCTACCCTAGGTGAAAGAGGACTGTAAGGAGCCTTAGAAAGCACCATTTCCAACATTCACCATCTGTAGAAATTACTAGCGCACAGATGTACATGTCTCCCTTCCTTTCTACCCTAGGTGAAGGAGGACTGTAAGGAGCCTCTCAAAGCACCATTTCCAATATTCACCATCTGTAGACATTACTAGGGCACAGCCGTAGATGTCTCCCTTCCTATCTACCCTAGGTGAAAGAGGACTGTAAGGAGCCTTAGAAAGCACCTTTTCCAACATTCACCATCTGTAGAAATTACTAGCGCACAGATGTACATGTCTCCCTTCCTTTCTACCCTAGGTGAAGGAGGACTGTAAGGAGCCTTAGAAAGCACCATTTCCAACATTCACCATCTGTAGACATTACTAGCGCACAGATGTACATGTCTCCCTTCCTTTCTACACTAGGTGAAGGAGGACTGTAAGGAGCCTTAGGAAGCACCATTTCCAATATTCACCATCTGTAGACATTACTTGCGCACAGATGTACATGTCTCCCTTCCTTTCTACCCTAGGTGAAAGAGGACTGTAACGAGCCTTAGAAAGCACCATTTCCAACATTCACCATCTGTAGAAATTACTAGCGCACAGTTGTACATGTCTCCCTTCCTTTCTACCCTAGGTGAAGGAGGACTGTAAGGAGCCTCAGAAAGCACCATTTCCAACATTCACCATCTGTAGACATTACTAGCGCACAGATGTACATGTCTCCCTTCCTTTCTACCCTAGGTGAAAGCGGACTGTAAGGAGCCTCAGAAAGCACCATTTACAACATTCACCATCTGTAGACATTACCAGCGCACAGATGTACATGTCTCCCTTCCTTTCTACCCTAGGTGAAGGAGGACTGTAAGGAGCCTCAGAAAGCACCATTTACAACATTCACCATCTGGAGACATTACTAGCGCACAGATGTACATGTCTCCCTTCCTTTCTACCCTAGGTGAAAGAGGACTGTAAGGAGCCTTAGAAAGCACCATTTCCAACATTCACCATCTGTAGACATTACTAGCGCACAGATGTACATGTCTCCCTTCCATTCTACCCTAGGTGAAGGAGGACAGTAAGGAGCCTCAGAAAGCACAATTTCCAACATTCACCATCTGTAGACATTCCTAGCGCACAGATGTACATGTCTCCCTTCCTTTCTACCCTAGGTGAAAGAGGACTGTAAGGAGCCTTAGAAAGCACCATTTCCAACATTCACCATCTGTAGACATTACTAGCGCACAGATGTACATGTCTCCCTTCCTTTCTACCCTAGGTGAAAGAGGACTGTAAGGAGCCTTAGAAAGCACCATTTCCAACATTCACCATCTGTAGACATTACTAGCGCACAGATGTACATGTCTCCCTTCCTTTCTACCCTAGGTGAAAGAGGACTGTAAGGAGCCTTAGAAAGCACCATTTCCAATATTCACCATCTGTAGACATTACTAGCGCACAGATGTACATGTCTCCCTTCTTTTCTACCCTAGGTGAAGGAGGACTGTAAGGAGCCTCAGAAAGCACCATTTCCAACATTCACCATCTGTAGACATTACTAGCGCACAGATGTACATGTCTCCCTTCCTTTCTACCCTAGGTGAAAGAGGACTGTAAGGAGCCTTAGAAAGCACCATTTCCAACATTCACCATCTGTAGACATTACTAGCGCACAGATGTACATGTCTCCCTTCCTTTCTACCCTAAATGAAAGAGGACTGTAAGGAGCCTTAGAAAGCACCATTTCCAACATTCACCATCTGTAGAAATTACTAGCGCACAAATGTACATGTCTCCCTTCCTTTCTACCCTAGGTGAAAGAGGACTGTAAGGAGCCTTAGAAAGCACCATTTCCAATATTCACCATCTGTAGACATTACTAGCGCACAGATGTACATGTCTCCCTTCCTTTCTACCCTAGGTGAAAGAGGACTGTAAGGAGCCTTAGAAAGCACCATTTGCAACATTCACCATCTGTAGAAATTACTAGCGCTCTGATGTACATGTCTCCCTTCCTTTCTACCCTAGGTGAAGGAGGACTGTAAGGAGCCTCAGAAAGCACCATTTCCAATATTCACCATCTGTAGACATTACTAGCGCACAGCTGTAGATGTCTCCCTTCCTTTCTACCGTAGGTGAAGGAGGACTGTAAGGAGCCACAGAAAGCACCATTTCCAACATTCTCCTTCTCTAGACATAGTTAGCGCACACATGACCTTGCCTCCCTTATTTTCTACGCTTGATGAAGAAGAACTGTAAGGAGCCTCAGGAAGCACCATTTCCAATATTCACCATCTGTACACATTACTAGCGCACAGATGTACATGTCTCCCTTCCTTTCTACCCTAGGTGAAGGAGGACTGTAATGAGCCTCAGAAAGCACCATTTCCAATATTCACCATCTGTAGACATTACTAGCGCACAGCTGTAGATGTCTCCCTTCCTTTCTACCCTAGGTGAAAGAGGACTGTAAGGAGCCTTAGAAAGCACCATTTCCAACATTCACCATCTGTAGAAATTATTAGCGCACAGATGTACATGTGTCCCTTCGTTTCTACCCTAGGTGAAGGAGGACTGTAAGGAGCCTCAGAAAGCACCATTTCCAATATTCACCATCTGTAGACATTACTAGCGCACAGATGTACATGTCTCCCTTCCTTTCTACCCTAGGTGAAAGAGGTCTGTAAGGAGCCTTAGAAAGCACCATTTCCAACATTCACCATCTGTAGAAATTACTAGCGCACAGATGTACATGTCTCCCTTCCTTTCTACCCTAGGTGAAAGAGGACTGTAAGGAGCCTCACAAAGCACCATTTCCAATATTCACTATCTGTAGACATTACTAGCGCACAGATGTACATGTCTCCCTTCCTATCTACCCTAGGTGAAAGAGGACTGTAAGGAGCCTTAGAAAGCAGAATTTCCAATATTCACCATCTGTTGACATTACTAGCGCACAGATGTACATGTCTCCCTTCTTTTCTACCCTAGGTGAAGGAGGACTGTAAGGAGCCTCAGAAAGCACCATTTCCAACATTCACCATCTGTAGACATTACTAGCGCACAGATGTACATGTCTCCCTTCCTTTCTACCGTAGGTGAAAGAGGACTGTAAGGAGCCTCAGAAAGCACCATTTACAACATTCACCATCTGTAGACATTATTAGCGCACAGATGTACATGTCTCCCTTCCTTTCTACCCTAGGTGAAGGAGGACTGTAAGGAGCCTCAGAAAGCACCATTTACAACATTCTCCATCTGTAGACATTACTAGCACACAGATATACATGTCTCCCTTCCTTTCTACCATAGGTGAAAGAGGACTGTAAGGAGCCTTAGAAAGCACCATTTTCAACATTCACCATCTGTAGACATTACTAGCGCACAGATGTACATGTCTCCCTTCCTTTCTACCCTAAATGAAAGAGGACTGTAAGGAGCCTTAGAAAGCACCATTTCCAACATTCACCATCTGTAGAAATTACTAGCGCACAAATGTACATGTCTCCCTTCCTTTCTACCCTAGGTGAAAGAGGACTGTAAGGAGCCTTAGAAAGCACCATTTCCAATAATCACCATCTGTAGACATTACTAGCGCACAGATGTACATGTCTCCCTTCCTTTCTACCCTAGGTGAAAGAGGACTGTAAGGAGCCTTAGAAAGCACCATTTGCAACATTCACCATCTGTAGAAATTACTAGCGCTCTGATGTACATGTCTCCCTTCCTTTCTACCCTAGGTGAAGGAGGACTGTAAGGAGCCTCAGAAAGCACCATTTCCAATATTCACCATCTGTAGACATTACTAGCGCACAGCTGTAGATGTCTCCCTTCCTTTCTACCGTAGGTGAAGGAGGACTGTAAGGAGCCACAGAAAGCACCATTTCCAACATTCTCCTTCTCTAGACATAGTTAGCGCACACATGACCTTGCCTCCCTTATTTTCTACGCTTGATGAAGAAGAACTGTAAGGAGCCTCAGGAAGCACCATTTCCAATATTCACCATCTGTACACATTACTAGCGCACAGATGTACATGTCTCCCTTCCTTTCTACCCTAGGTGAAGGAGGACTGTAATGAGCCTCAGAAAGCACCATTTCCAATATTCACCATCTGTAGACATTACTAGCGCACAGCTATAGATGTCTCCCTTCCTTTCTACCCTAGGTGAAAGAGGACTGTAAGGAGCCTTAGAAAGCACCATTTCCAACATTCACCATCTGTAGAAATTATTAGCGCAAAGATGTACATGTCTCCCTTCCTTTCTACCCTAGGTGAAGGAGGACTGTAAGGAGCCTCAGAAAGCACCATTTCCAATATTCACCATCTGTAGACATTACTAGCGCACAGATGTACATGTCTCCCTTCCTTTCTACCCTAGGTGAAAGAGGACTGTAAGGAGCCTTAGAAAGCACCATTTCCAATATTCACCATCTGTAGACATTACTAGCGCTCAGATGTACATGTCTCCCTTCCTTTCTACCCTAGGTGAAAGAGGACTGTAAGGAGCCTTAGAAAGCACCATTTCCAACATTCACCATCTGTAGACATTACTACCGCACAGATGTACATGTCTCCCTTCCTTTCTACCCTAGGTGAAGGAGGACAGTAAGGAGCCTCAGAAAGCACCATTTCCAATTTTCACAATCTGTAGAAATTACTAGCGCACAGATGTACATGTCTCCCTTCCTTTCTACCCTAGGTTAAGGAGGACTGTAAGGAGCCTCAGAAAGCACCATTTCCAATATTCGCCATCTGTAGAAATTACTAGAGCACAGATGTACATGTCTCCCTTCCTTTCTACCCTAGGTGAAGGAGGACTGTAAGGAGCCTCAGAAAGCACCATTTCCAACATTCACCATCTGTAGACATTACTACCGCACAGATGTACATGTCTCCCTTCCTTTCTACCCTAGGTGAAGGAGGACAGTAAGGAGCCTCAGAAAGCACCATTTCCAATATTCACCATCTGTAGACATTACTAGTGCACAGATGTACATGTCTCCCTTCCTTTCTACCCTAGGTGAAAGAGGACTGTAAGGAGCCTTAGAAAGCACCATTTCCAACATTCATCATCTGTAGAAATTACTAGCGCACAGATGTACATGTCTCCCTTCCTTTCTACCCTAGGTGAAGGAGGACTGTAAGGATCCTCAGAAAGCACCATTTCCTACATTCACCATCTGTAGACATTACTAGCGCACAGATGTACATGTCTCCCTTCCTTTCTACCCTAGGTGAAAGAGGACTGTAAGGAGCCTTAGAAAGCACCATTTCCTACATTCACCATCTGTAGAAATTACTAGCGCACAGATGTACATGTCTCCCTTCCTTTCTACCCTAGGTGAAAGAGGACTGTAAGGAGCCTTAGAAAGCACCATTTCCAACATTCACCATCTGTAGAAATTACTAGCGCACAGATGTACATGTCTCCCTTCCTTTCTACCCTAGGTGAAAGAGGACTGTAAGGAGCCTCACAAAGCACCATTTCCAATATTCACTATCTGTAGACATTACTAGCGCACAGATGTACATGTCTCCCTTCCTTTCTACCCTAGGTGAAAGAGGACTGTAAGGAGCCTTAGAAAGCACCATTTCCAATATTCACCATCTGTAGACATTACTAGCGCACAGATGTACACGTCTCCCTTCCTTTCTACCCTAGGTGAAAGAGGACTGTAAGGAGCCTCAGAAAGCACCATTTCCAATATTCACCATCTGTAGACATTACTAGCGCACAGATGTACATGTCTCCCTTCCTTTCTACCCTAGGTGAAAGAGGACTGTAAGGAGCCTTAGAAAGCACCATTTCCAACATTCACCATCTGTAGAAATTACTAGCACACAGATGTACATATCTCCCTTCCTTTCTACCCTAGGTGAAGTAGGACTGTAAGGAGCCTCAGAAAGCACCATTTCCAACATTCACCATCTGTAGACATTACTAGCGCACAGATGTACATGTCTCCCTTCCTTTCTACCCTAGGTGAAGGAGGACTGTAAGGAGCCTCAGAAAGCACCATTTCCAACATTCACCATCTGTAGACATTACTAGCGCACAGATGTACATGTCTCCCTTCCTTTCTACCCTAGGTGAAGGAGGACTGTAAGGAGCCTCACAAAGCACCATTTCCAATATTCACTATCTGTAGACATTACTAGCGCACAGATGTACATGTCACCCTTCCTTTCTACCCTAGGTGAAAGAGGACTGTAAGGAGCCTCAGAAAGCACCATTTCCAACATTCACCATCTGTAGACATTACTAGCGCACAGATGTACATGTCTCCCTTCCTTTCTACCCTAGGTGAAAGAGGACTGTAAGGAGCCTTAGAAAGCACCATTTCCAACATTCACCATCTGTAGAAATCTCCCTTCCTTTCTACCCTAGGTGAAGGAGGACTGTAAGGAGCCTCAGAAAGCACCATTTCCAATAATCACCATCTGTAGACATTACTAGCGCACAGATGTACATGTCTCCCTTCCTTTCTACCCTAGGTGAAAGAGGACTGTAAGGAGCCTTAGAAAGCACCATTTCCAACATTCACCATCTGTAGAAATTACTAGCGCACAGATGTACATGTCTCCCTTCCTTTCTACCCTAGGTGAAGGAGGACTGTAAGGAGCCTCAGAAAGCACCATTTCCAACATTCACCATCTGTAGACATTACTAGCGCACAGATGTACATGTCTCCCTTCCTTTCTACCCTAGGTGAAGGAGGACTGTAAGGAGCCTCAGAAAGCACAATTTCCAACATTAACCATCTGTAGAAATTACTAGCGCACAGATGTACATGTCTCCCTTCCTTTCTCCCCTAGGTGAAGGAGGACTGTAAGGAGCCTCAGAAAGCACCATTTCCAACATTCACCATCTGTAGACATTACTAGCGCACAGATGTACATGTCTCCCTTCCTTTCTACCCTAGGTGAAAGAGGACTGTAAGGAGCCTCAGAAAGCACCATTTCAACATTCACCATCTGTAGACATTACTAGTGCACAGATGTACATGTCTCCCTTCCTTTCTACCCTAGGTGAAGGAGGACTGTAAGGAGCCTCAGAAAGCACCATTTCCAATAATCACCATCTGTAGACATTACTAGCGCACAGATGTACATGTCTCCCTTCCTTTCTACCCTAGGTGAAAGAGGACTGTAAGGAGCCTTAGAAAGCACCATTTCCAACATTCACCATCTGTAGACATTACTAGCGCACAGATGTACATGCCTCCCTTCCTTTCTACCCTAGGTGAAGGAGGACTGTAAGGAGCCTCAGGAAGCACCATTTCCAATATTCACCATCTGTAGACATTACTAGCGCACAGATGTACATGTCTCCCTTCCTTTCTACCCTAGGTGAAAGAGGACTGTAAGGAGCCTTAGAAAGCACCATTTCCAACATTCACCATCTGTAGAAATTACTAGCACACAGATATACATATCTCCCTTCCTTTCTACCCTAGGTGAAGGAGCACTGTAAGGAGCCTCAGAAAGCACCATTTCCAACATTCACCATCTGTAGACATTACTAGCGCACAGATGTACATGTCTCCCTTCCTTTCTACCCTAGGTGAAAGATGACTGTAAGGAGCCTTAGAAAGCACCATTTCCAACATTCACCATCTGTAGACATTACTAGCGCACAGATGTACATGTCTCCCTTCCTTTCTACCCTAGGTGAAGGAGGACTGTAAGGAGCCTCAGAAAGCACCATTTCCAATATTCACCATCTGTAGACATTACTAGCGCACAGATGTACATGTCTCCCTTCCTTTTGTACCCTAGGTGAAGGAGAACTGTAAGGAGCCTCAGAAAGCACCATTTCCAACATTCACCATCTGTAGACATTACTAGCGCACAGATGTACATGTCTCCCTTCCTTTCTACCCTAGGTGAAGGAGGACTGTAAGGAGCCTCACATAGCACCATTTCCAATATTCACTATCTGTAGACATTACTAGCGCACAGATGTACATGTCTCCCTTCCTTTCTACCCTAGGTGAAAGAGGACTGTAAGGAGCCTCTGAAAGCACCATTTCCAACATTCACCATCTGTAGACATTACTAGCGCACAGATGTACATGTCTCCCTTCCTTTCTACCCTAGGTGAAAGAGGACTGTAAGGAGCCTTAGAAAGCACCATTTCCAACATTCACCATCTGTAGAAATCTCCCTTCCTTTCTACCCTAGGTGAAGGAGGACTGTAAGGAGCCTCAGAAAGCACCATTTCCAATATTCACCATCTGTAGACATTACTAGCGCACAGATGTACATGTCTCCCTTCCTTTCTACCCTAGGTGAAAGAGGACTGTAAGGAGCCTTAGAAAGCACCATTTCCAACATTCACCATCTGTAGAAATTACTAGCGCACAGATGTACATGTCTCCCTTCCTTTCTACCCTAGGTGAAGGAGGACTGTAAGGAGCCTCAGAAAGCACCATTTCCAACATTCACCATCTGTAGAAATTACTAGCGCACAGATGTACATGTCACCCTTCCTTTCTCCCCTAGGTGAAGGAGGACTGTAAGGAGCCTCAGAAAGCACCATTTCCAACATTCACCATCTGTAGACATTACTAGCGCACAGATGTACATGTCTCCCTTCCTTTCTACCCTAGGTGAAAGAGGACTGTAAGGAGCCTCAGAAAGCACCATTGCAACATTCACCATCTGTAGACATTACTAGCGCACAGATGTACATGTCTCCCTTCCTTTCTACCCTAGGTGAAGGAGGACTGTAAGGAGCCTCAGAAAGCACCATTTCCAATATTCACCATCTGTAGACATTACTAGCGCACAGATGTACATGACTCCCTTCCTTTCTACCCTAGGTGAAAGAGGACTGTAAGGAGCCTTAGAAAGCACCATTTCCAACATTCACCATCTGTAGAAATTAGTAGCGCACAGATGTACATGTCTCCCTTCCTTTCTACCCTAGGTGAAAGAGGACTGTAAGGAGCCTCAGAAAGCACCATTTCCAACATTCACCATCTGTAAAAATTACTAGCGCTCAGATGTACATGTCTCCCTTCCTTTCTACCCTAGGTGAAGGAAGACTGTAAGGAGCCTCCGAAAGCACCATTTCCAATATTCACCATCTGTAGACATTACTAGCGCACAGATGTACATGTCTCCCTTCCTTTCTACCCTAGGTGAAAGAGGACTGGAAGGAGCCTCACAAAGCACCATTTCCAATATTCACCATCTGTAGACATTACTAGCGCTCAGATGTACATGTCTCCCTTCCTTTCTACCCTAGGTGAAGGAGGACTGTAAGGAGCCTTAGAAAACACCAATTCCAATATTCACCATCTGTAGACATTACTAGCGCACATATGTACATGTCTCCCTTCCTTTCTACCCTAGGTGAAAGAGGACTGTAAGGAGCCTTAGAAAGCACCATTTCCAATATTCACCATCTGTAGACATTACTAGCGCTCAGATGTACATGTCTCCCTTCCTTTCTACCCTAGGTGAAAGAGGACTGTAAGGAGCCTTAGAAAGCACCATTTCCAACATTCACCATCTGTAGAAATCTCCCTTCCATTCTACCCTAGGTGAAGGAGGACTGTAAGGAGCCTCAGAAAGCACCATTTCCAATATTCACCATCTGTAGACATTACTAGCGCACAGATGTACATGTCTCCCTTCCTTTCTACCCTAGGTGAAAGAGGACTGTAAGGAGCCTTAGAAAGCACCATTTCCAACATTCACCATCTGTAGAAATTACTAGCGCACAGATGTACATGTCTCCCTTCCTTTCTACCCTAGGTGAAGGAGGACTGTAAGGAGCCTCAGAAAGCACCATTTCCAACATTCACCATCTGTAGACATTACTAGCGCACAGATGTACATGTCTCCCTTCCTTTCTACCCTAGGTGAAGGAGGACTGTAAGGAGCCTCAGAAAGCACCATTTCCAACATTCACCATCTGTAGAAATTACTAGCGCACAGATGTACATGTCTCCCTTCCTTTCTCCCCTAGGTGAAGGAGGACTGTAAGGAGCCTCAGAAAGCACCATTTCCAACATTCACCATCTGTAGACATTACTAGCGCACAGATGTACATGTCTCCCTTCCTTTCTACCCTAGGTGAAAGAGGACTGTAAGGAGCCTCAGAAAGCACCATTGCAACATTCACCATCTGTAGACATTACTAGCGCACAGATGTACATGTCTCCCTTCCTTTCTACCCTAGGTGAAGGAGGACTGTAAGGAGCCTCAGAAAGCACCATTTCCAATATTCACCATCTGTAGACATTACTAGCGCACAGATGTACATGACTCCCTTCCTTTCTACCCTAGGTGAAAGAGGACTGTAAGGAGCCTTAGAAAGCACCATTTCCAACATTCACCATCTGTAGAAATTAGTAGCGCACAGATGTACATGTCTCCCTTCCTTTCTACCCTAGGTGAAAGAGGACTGCAAGGAGCCTCAGAAAGCACCATTTCCAACATTCACCATCTGTAAAAATTACTAGATCTCAGATGTACATGTCTCCCTTCCTTTCTACCCTAGGTGAAGGAAGACTGTAAGGAGACTCCGAAAGCACCATTTCCAATATTCACCATCTGTAGACATTACTAGCGCACAGATGTACATGTCTCCCTTCCTTCCTACCCTAGGTGAAAGAGGACTGGAAGGAGCCTCACAAAGCACCATTTCCAATATTCACCATCTGTAGACATTACTAGCGCACAGATGTACAAGTCTCCCTTCCTTTCTACCCTAGGTGAAGGAGGACTGTAAGGAGCCTTAGAAAACACCAATTCCAATATTCACCATCTGTAGACATTACTAGCGCACATATGTACATGTCTCCCTTCCTTTCTACCCTAGGTGAAAGAGGACTGTAAGGAGCCTTAGAAAGCACCATTTCCAATATTCACCATCTGTAGACATTACTAGCGCTCAGATGTACATGTCTCCCTTCCTTTCTACCCTAAATGAAGGAGGACTGTAAGGAGCCTCAGAAAGCACCATTTCCACCATTCACCATCTGTAGACATTACTAGCGCACAGATGTACATGTCTCCCTTCCATTTTACCCTAGGTGAAAGAGGACTGTAAGGAGCCTCAGAAAGCACCATTTCCAATATTCACCATCTGTAGACATTACTAGCGTACAGATGTACATGTCTCCCTTCCTTTCTACCCTAGGTGAAGGAGGACTGTAAGGAGCCTCAGAAAGCACCATTTCCAACATTCACCATCTGTAGACATTACTAGCGCTCAGATGTACATGTCTCCCTTCCTTTCTACCCTAGGTGAAGGAGGACTGTAAGGAGCCTCAGAAAGCACCATTTCCAACATTCACCATCTGTACACATTACTAGCGCACAGATGTACATGTCTCCCTTCCTTTCTACCCTAGGGGAAGGAGGTCTGTAAGGAGCCTCAGAAAGAACCATTTCCAATATTCACCATCTGTAGACATTACTAGCGCACAGATGTACATATCTCCCTTCCTTTCTACCCTAGGTGAAGGAGGACTGTAAGGAGCCTCAGAAAGCACCATTTCCAATATTCACCATCTGTAGTCATTACTAGCGTACAGATGTACATGTCTCCCTTCCTTTCTACCCTAGGTGAAAGAGGACTGTAAGGAGCCTTAGAAGGCAGCATTTCCAACATTCACCATCTGTAGGAATTACTAGCGCACAGATGTACATGTCTCCCTTCCTTTCTACCCTAGGTGAAAGAGGACAGTAAGGAGCCTTAGAAAGCACCATTTCCAACATTAACCATCTGTAGACATTACTAGCGCACAGATGTACAAGTCTCCCTTCCTTTCTACCCTAGGTGAAATAGGACTGTAAGGAGCCTCAGAAAGCACCATTTCCAATATTCACCATCTGTAGACATTACTAGCGTACAGATGTACATGTCTCCCTTCCTTTCTACCCTAGGTGAAATAGGACTGTAAGGAGCCTAAGAAAGCACCATTTCCAACATTCACCATCTGTAGGAATTACTAGCGCACAGATGTACATGTCTCCCTTCCTTTCTACCCTAGGTGAAGGAGGACTGTAAGGAGCCTCAGAAAGCACCATTTCCAACATTCACCACCTGTAGACATTACTAGCGCACAGATGTACATGTATCCCTTCCTTTCTACCCTAGGTGAAATAGGACTGTAAGGAGCATCAGAAAGCACCATTTCCAATATTCACCATCTGTAGTCATTACTAGCGTACAGATGTACATGTCTCCCTTCCTTTCTACCCTAGGTGAAAGAGGACTGTAAGGAGCCTTAGAAGGCAGCATTTCCAACATTCACCATCTGTAGGAATTACTAGCGCACAGATGTACATGTCTCCCTTCCTTTCTACCCTAGGTGAAAGAGGACAGTAAGGAGCCTTAGAAAGCACCATTTCCAACATTCACCATCTGTAGACATTACTAGCGCTCAGATGTACATGTCTCCCTTCCTTTCTACCCTAGGTGAAAGAGGACTGTAAGGAGCCTCAGAAAGCACCATTTCCAATATTCACCATCTGTAGTCATTACTAGCGTACAGATGTACATGTCTCCCTTCCTTTCTACCCTAGGTGAAATAGGACTGTAAGGAGCCTAAGAAAGCACCATTTCCAACATTCACCATCTGTAGGAATTACTAGCGCACAGATGTACTTGTCTCCCTTCCTTTCTACCCTAGGTGAAGGAGGACTGTAAGGAGCCTCAGAAAGCACCATTTCCAACATTCACCACCTGTAGACATTACTAGCGCACAGATGTACATGTCTCCCTTCCTTTCTACCCTAGGTGAAAGAGGACTGTAAGGAGACTCAGAAAGCACCATTTCCAATATTCACCATCTGTAGACATTACTAGCGTACAGATGTACATGTCTCCTTTCCTTTCTACCCTAGGTGAAATAGGACTGTAAGGAGCCTCAGAAAGCACCATTTCCACTATTCACCATCTGTAGTCATTACTAGCGTACAGATGTACATGTCTCCCTTCCTTTCTACCCTAGGTGAAGGAGGACTGTAAGGAGCCTCAGAAAGCACCATTTCCAATATTCACCATCTGCAGTCATTACTAGCGTACAGATGTACATGTCTCCCTTCCTTTCTACCCTAGGTGAAATAAGACTGTAAGGAGCCTAAGAAAGCACCATTTCCAACATTCACCATCTGTAGGAATTACTAGCGCACAGATGTACATGTCTCCCTTCCTTTCTACCCTAGGTGAAGGAGGACTGTAAGGAGCCTCAGAAAGCACCATTTCCAACATTCACCACCTGTAGACATTACTAGCGCACAGATGTACATGTCTCCCTTCCTTTCTACCCTAGGTGAAATAGGACTGTAAGGAGCCTCAGGAAGCACCATTTCCAATATTCACCATCTGTAGTCATTACTAGCGTACAGATGTACATGTCTCCCTTCTTTTCTACCCTAGGTGAAAGAGGACTGTAAGGAGCCTTAGAAGGCAGCATTTCCAACATTCACCATCTGTAGGAATTACTAGCGCACAGATGTACATGTCTCCCTTCCTCTCTACCCAAGGTGAAAGAGGACAGTAAGGAGCCTTAGAAAGCACCATTTCCAACATTCACCATCTGTAGACATTACTAGCGCTCAGATGTACATGTCTCCCTTCCTTTCTACCCTAGGTGAAAGAGGACTGTAAGGAGCCTCAGAAAGCACCATTTCCAATATTCACATCTGTAGTCATTACTACCGTACAGATGTACATGTCTCCCTTCCTTTCTACCCTAGGTGAAATAGGACTGTAAGGAGCCTAAGAAAGCACCATTTCCAACATTCACCATCTGTAAGAATTACTAGCGCACAGATGTACATGTCTCCCTTCCTTTCTACCCTAGGTGAAGGAGGACTGTAAGGAGCCTCAGAAAGCACCATTTCCAACATTCACCACCTGTAGACATTACTAGCACACAGATGTCCATGTCCCCCTTCCTTTCTACCCTAGGTGAAATAGGACTGTAAGGAGCCTCAGAAAGCACCTTTTCCAATATTCACCATCTGTAGTCATTACTAGCGCACAGATGTACATGTCTCCCTTCCTTTCTACCCTAGGTGAAAGAGGACTGTAAGGAGCCTCAGAAAGCACCATTTCCAATATTCACCATCTGTAGACATTACTAGCGTACAGATGTACATGTCTCCCTTCCTTTCTACCCTAGGTGAAATAGGACTGTAAGGAGCCTCAGAAAGCACCATTTCCAATATTCACCATCTGTAGTCATTACTAGCGTACAGATGTACATGTCTCCCTTCCTTTCTACCCTAGGTGAAAGAGGACTGTAAGGAGCCTTAGAAGGCAGCATTTCCAACATTCACCATCTGTAGGAATTACTAGCGCACAGATGTACATGTCTCCCTTCCTTTCTACCCTAGGTGAAAGAGGACAGTAAGGAGCCTTCGAAAGCACCATTTCCAACATTCACCATCTGTAGACATTACTAGCGCTCAGATGTACATGTCTCCCTTCCTTTCTACCCTAGGTGAAAGAGGAATGTAAGGAGCCTCAGAAAGCACCATTTCCAATATTCACCATCTGTAGTCATTACTAGCGTACAGATGTACATGTCTCCCTTCCTTTCTACCCTAGGTGAAATAGGACTGTAAGGAGCCTAAGAAAGCACCATTTCCAACATTCACCATCTGTAGGAATTACTAGCGCACAGATGTACATGTCTCCCTTCCTTTCTACCCTAGATGAACGAGGACTGTAAGGAGCCTCAGAAAGCACCATTTCCAATATTCACCATCTGTAGACATTACTAGCGCACAGATGTACATGTCTCCCTTCCTTTCTACCCTAGGTGAAGGAGGACTGTAAGGAGACTCAGAAAGCACCATTTCCAATATTCACCATCTGTAGACATTACTAGCGTACAGATGTACATGTCTCCCTTCCTTTCTACCCTAGGTGAAATAGGACTGTAAGGAGCCTCAGAAAGCACCATTTCCAACATTCACCATCTGTAGTCATTACTAGCGTACAGATGTACATGTCTCCCTTCCTTTCTACCCTAGGTGAAGGAGGACTGTAAGGAGCCTCAGAAAGCACCATTTCCAATATTCACAATCTGTAGTCATTACTAGCGTACAGATGTACATGTCTCCCTTCCTATCTACCCTAGGTGAAATAGGACTGTAAGGAGCCTAAGAAAGCACCATTTCCAACATTCACCATCTGTAGGAATTACTAGCGCACAGATGTTTATGTCTCCCTTCCTTTCTACCCTAGGTGAAGGAGGACTGTAAGGAGCCTCAGAAAGCACCATTTCCAACATTCACCACCTGTAGACATTACTAGCGCACAAATGTACATGTCTCCCTTCCTTTCTACCCTAGGTGAAATAGGACTGTAAGGAGCCTCAGAAAGCACCATTTCCAATATTCACCATCTGTAGTCATTACTAGCGTACAGATGTACATGTCTCCCTTCCTTTCTACACTAGGTGAAAGAGGACTGTAAGGAGCCTTAGAAGGCAGCATTTCCAACATTCACCATCTGTAGGAATTACTAGCGCACAGATGTACATGTCTCCCTTCCTTTCTACCCTAGGTGAAAGAGGACAGTAAGGAGCCTTAGAAGGCAGCATTTCCAACATTCACCATCTGTAGACATTACTAGCGCTCAGATGTACATGTCTTCCTTCCTTTCTACCCTAGGTGAAAGAGGACTGTAAGGAGCCTAAGAAAGCACCATTTCCAACATTCACCATCTGTAGGAATTACTAGCGCACAGATGTACATGTCTCCCTTCCTTTCTACACTAGGTGAAAGAGGACTGTAAGGAGCCTCAGAAAGCACCATTTCCAACATTCACCATCTGTAGACATTACTAGCGCTCAGATGTACATGTCTCCCTTCCTTTCTACCCTAGGTGAAAGAGGACTGTAAGGAGCCTCAGAAAGCACCATTTCCAATATTTACCATCTGTAGTCATTACTAGCGTACAGATGTACATGTCTCCCTTCCTTTCTACCCTAGGTGGAATAGGACTGTAAGGAGCCTCAGAAAGCACCATTTCCAATATTCACCATCTGTAGACATTACTAGCGTACAGATGTACATGTCTCCCTTCCTTTCTACCCTAGGTGAAATAGGACTGTAAGGAGCCTCAGAAAGCACCATTTCCAATATTCACCATCTGTAGTCATTACTAGCGTACAGATGTACATGTCTCCCTTCCTTTCTACCCTAGGTGAAAGAGGACTGTAAGGAGCCTTAGAAGGCAGCATTTCCAACATTCACCATCTGTAGGAATTACTAGCGCACAGATGTACATGTCTCCCTTCCTTTCTACCCTAGGTGAAAGAGGACAGTAAGGAGCCTTAGAAAGCACCATTTCCAACATTCACCATCTGTAGACATTACTAGCGCTCAGATGTACATGTCTCCCTTCCTTTCTACCCTAGGTGAAAGAGGACTGTAAGGAGCCTCAAAAGCACCATTTCCAATATTCTCCATCTGTAGTCATTACTAGCGTACAGATGTACATGTCTCCCTTCCTTTCTACCCTAGGTGAAATAGGACTGTAAGGAGCCTAAGAAAGCACCATTTCCAACATTCACCATCTGTAGGAATTACTAGCGCACAGATGTACATGTCTCCCTTCCTTTCTAGCCTAGTTGAAGGAGGACTGTAAGGAGCCTCAGAAAGCACCATTTCCAACATTCACCACCTGTAGACATTACTAGCGCACAGATGTACATGTCTCCCTTCCTTTCTACCCTAGGTGAAGTAGGACTGTAAGGAGACACAGAAAGCACCATTTCCAATATTCACCATCTGTAGACAATACTAGCGTACAGATGTACATGTCTCCCTTCCTTTCTACCCTAGGTGAAAGAGGACTGTAAGGATCCTCAGAGAGCACCATTTCCAATATTCACCATCTGTAGACATTACTAGCGTACAGATGTACATGTCTCCCTTCCTTTCTACCCTAGGTGAAAGAGGACTGTAAGGAGCCTTAGAAAGCACCATTTCCAACATTCACCATCTGTAGGAATTACTAGCTCACAGATGTACATGTCTGCCTTCCTTTCTACCCTAGGTGAAAGAGGACTGTAAGGAGCCTCAGAAAGCACCATTTCCAACATTCACCATCTGTAGACATTACTAGCGCACAGATGTACATGTCTCCCTTCCTTTCTACCCTAGGTGAAGGAGGACTGTAAGGAGCCTCAGAAAGCACCATTTCCAATATTCACCATCTGTAGACATTACTAGTGTACATATGTACATGTCTCCCTTTCTTTCTACCCTAGGTGAAGGAGGACTGTAAGGAGCCTCAGAAAGCACCATTTCCAATATTCACCATCTGTAGGCATTACTAGTGTACAGATGTACATGTCTCCCTTCCTTTCTACCCTAGGTGAAAGAGGACTGTAAGGAGCCTCAGAAAGCACCATTTCCAACATTCACCATCTGTAGACATTACTAGCGCACAGATGTACATGTCTCCCTTCCTTTCTACCCTAGGTGAAGAAGGACTGTAAGGAGCCTTAGAAAGCACCATTTCCAATATTCACCATCTGTAGACATTACTAGCGCACAGATGTACATGTCTCCCTTCCTTTCTACCCTAGGTGAAAGAGGACTGTAAGGAGCCTCAGAAAGCACCATTTCCAATATTCACCATCTGTAGACATTACTAGCGCACAGATGTACATGTCTCCCTTCCTTTCTACCCTAGGTGAAGGAGGACTGTAAGGAGCCTCAGAAAGCACCATTTCCAACATTCACCATCTGTAGACATTACTAGCGCTCAGATGTACATGTCTCCCTTCCTTTCTACCCTAGGTGAAAGAGGACTGTAAGGAGCCTCAGAAAGCACCATTTCCAATATTCACCATCTGTAGTCATTACTAGCGTACAGATGTACATGTCTCCCTTCCTTTCTACCCTAGGTGAAATAGGACTGTAAGGAGCCTCAGAAAGCACCATTTCCAATATTCACCATCTGTAGTCATTACTAGCGTACAGATGTACATGTCTCCCTTCCTTTCTACCCTAGGTGAAGTAGGACCGTAAGGAGACTCAGAAAGCACCATTTCCAATATTCACCATCTGTAGACAATACTAGCGTACAGATGTACATGTCTCCCTTCCTTTCTACCCTAGGTGAAAGAGGACTGTAAGGATCCTCAGAGAGCACCATTTCCAATATTCACCATCTGTAGACATTACTAGCGTACAGATGTACATGTCTCCCTTCCTTTCTACCCTAGGTGAAAGAGGACTGTAAGGAGCCTTAGAAAGCACCATTTCCAACATTCACCATCTGTAGGAATTACTAGCTCACAGATGTACATGTCTGCCTTCCTTTCTACCCTAGGTGAAAGAGGACTGTAAGGAGCCTCAGAAAGCACCATTTCCAATATTCACCATCTGTAGACATTACTAGCGCACAGATGTACATGTCTCCCTTCCTTTCTACCCTACTTGAAGGAGGAATGTAAGGAGCCTCAGAAAGCACCATTTCCAATATTCACCATCTGTAGACATTACTAGCGCACAGATGTACATGTCTCCCTTCCTTTCTACCCTAGGTGAAGGAGGACTGTAAGGAGCCTCAGAAAGCACCATTTCCAACATTCACCATCTGTAGACATTACTAGCGCACAGCTGTACATGTCTCCTTCCCTTTCTACCCTAGGTGAAGGAGGACTGTAAGGAGCCTTAGAAAGCACCATTTCCAACATTCACAATCTGTTGAAATTACTAGCGCACAGCTGTACATGTCTCCCTTCCTTTCTACCCTAGGTGAAGGAGGACTGTAAGGAGCCTCAGAAAGCACCATTTCCAACATTCACCATCTATAGGCATACTCAGCGCACACCTGACCTTGCATCCATTACTTTCTACGCTTGATGAAGAAGAACTGTAAGGAGCCTCAGAAAGCACCATTTCCAATATTCACAATCTGTAGAGATTACTAGCGCACAGCTGTAGATGTCTCCCTTCCTTTCTATCGTAGGTGAAGGAGGACTGTAAGGAGCATCAGAAAGAACCATTTCCTACATTCACCTTCTCTAGACATAGTTAGCGCACACCTGATCTTGCCTCCTTTACTTTCTATGCTTGATGAAGAAGAACTGTAAGGAGATTTAGAAAGCACCATTTCCAATATTCACCATCTGTAGACATTACTATCGCACAGCAGTATATGTCTCCTTTCCTTTCTACCCTAGGTGAAGGAGGACTGTAAGGAGCCTCAGTAAGCACCATTTCCAACATTCACCATCTGTAGACATTACTAGTGCACAGATGTACATGTCTCCCTTCCTTTCTACCCTAGGTGAAGAAGGACTGTAAGGAGCCTCAGAAAGCACCATTTCCAATATTCACCATCTGTAGACATTACTAGCGCACAGATGTACATGTCTCCCTTCCTTTCTACCCTAGGTGAAGGAGGACTGTAAGGAGCCTCAGAAAGCACCATTTCCAACATTCACCATCTGTAGACATTACTAGCGCTCAGATGTACATGTCTCCCTTCCTTTCTACCCTAGGTGAAACTGGACTGTAAGGAGCCTCAGAAAGCACCATTTCCAATATTCACCATCTGTAGTCATTACTAGCGTACAGATGTACATGTCTCCCTTCCTTTCTACCCTAGGTGAAATAGGACTGTAAGGAGCCTCAGAAAGCACCATTTCCAATATTCACCATCTGTAGTCATTACTAGCGTACAGATGTACATGTCTCCCTTCCTTTCTACCCTAGGTGAAATAGGACTGTAAGGAGCCTCAGAAAGCACCATTTCCAATATTCACCATCTGTAGACATTACTAGCGTACAGATGTACATGTCTCCCTTCCTTTCTACCCTAGGTGAAATAGGACTGTAAGGAGCCTCAGAAAGCACCATTTCCAATATTCACCATGTGTAGTCATTACTAGCGTACAGATGTACATGTCTCCCTTCCTTTCTACCCTAGGTGAAAGAGGACTGTAAGGAGCCTTAGAAGGCAGCATTTCCAACATTCACCATCTGTAGGAATTACTAGCGCACAGATGTACATGTCTCCCTTCCTTTTTACCCTAGGTGAAAGAGGACAGTAAGGAGCCTTAGAAAGCACCATTTCCAACATTCACCATCTGTAGACATTACTAGCGCTCAGATGTACATGTCTCCCTTCCTTTCTACCCTAGGTGAAAGAGGACTGTAAGGAGCCTCAGAAAGCACCATTTCCAATATTCACCATCTGTAGTCATTACTAGCGTACAGATGTACATGTCTCCCTTCCTTTCTACCCTAGGTGAAATAGGACTGTAAGGAGCCTAAGAGAGCACCATTTCCAACATTCACCATCTGTAGGAATTACTAGCGCACAGATGTACATGTCTCCCTTCCTTTCTACCCTAGGTGAAGGAGGACTGTAAGGAGCCTCAGAAAGCACCAACATTCACCACCTGTAGACATTACTAGCACACAGATGTACATGTCTCCCTTCCTTTCTACCCTAGGTGAAAGAGGACTGTTAGGAGACTCAGAAAGCACCATTTCCAATATTCACCATCTGTAGACATTACTAGCGTACAGATGTACATGTCTCCCTTCCTTTCTACCCTAGGTGAAATAGGACTGTAAGGAGCCTCAGAAAGCACCATTTCCAACATACACCATCTGTAGGAATTACTAGCGCACAGATGTACATGTCTCCCTTCCTTTCTACCCTAGGTGAAGGAGGACTGTAAGGAGCCTCAGAAAGCACCATTTCCAACATTCACCACCTGTAGACATTACTAGCGCACAGATGTACATGTCTCCCTTCCTTTCTACCCTAGGTGAAATAGGACTGTAAGGAGCCTCAGAAAGCACCATTTCCAATATTCACCATCTGTAGTCATTACTAGCGTACAGATGTACATGTCTCCCTTCCTTTCTACCGTAGGTGAAAGAGGACTGTAAGGAGCCTTAGAAGGCAGCATTTCCAACATTCACCATCTGTAGGAATTACTAGCGCACAGATGTACATGTCTCCCTTCCTTTCTACCCTAGGTGAAATAGGACTGTAAGGAGCCTAAGAAAGCACCATTTCCAACATTCACCATCTGTAGGAATTACTAGCGCACAGATGTACATGTCTCCCTTCCTTTCTACCCTAGGTGAAGGAGGACTGTAAGGAGCCTCACAAAGCACCATTTCCAACATTCACCACCTGTAGACATTACTAGCGCACAGATGTACATGTCTCCCTTCCTTTCTACCCTAGGTGAAATAGGACTGTAAGGAGCCTCAGAAAGCACCATTTCCAATATTCACCATCTGTAGTCATTACTAGCGTACAGATGTACATGTCTCCCTTCCTTTCTACCGTAGGTGAAAGAGGACTGTAAGGAGCCTTAGAAGGCAGCATTTCCAACATTCACCATCTGTAGGAATTACTAGCGCACAGATGTACATGTCTCCCTTCCTTTCTACCCTAGGTGAAGGAGGACTGTAAGGAGCCTCACAAAGCACCATTTCCAACATTCACCACCTGTAGACATTACTAGCGCACAGATGTCCATGTCTCCCTTCCTTTCTACCCTAGGTGAAAGAGGACTGTAAGGAGACTTAGAAGGCAGCATTTCCAACATTCACCATCTGTAGGAATTACTAGCGCACAGATGTACATGTCTCCCTTCCTTTCTACCCTAGGTGAAAGAGGACAGTAAGGAGCCTTAGAAAGCACCATTTCCAACATTCATCATCTGTAGACATTACTAGCGCTCAGATGTACATGTCTCCCTTCCTTTCTACCCTAGGTGAAAGAGGACTGTAAGGAGCCCCAGAAAGCACCATTTCCAATATTCACCATCTGTAGTCATTACTAGCGTACAGATGTACATGTCTCCCTTCCTTTCTACCCTAGGTGAAATAGGACTGTAAGGAGCCTAAGAAAGCACCATTTCCAACATTCACCATCTGTAGGAATTACTAGCGCACAGATGTACATGTCTCCCTTCCTTTCTACCCTAGGTGAAGGAGGACTGTAAGGATCCTCAGAGAGCACCATTTCCAATATTCACCATCTGTAGGCATTACTAGCGCACAGATGTACATGTCTCCCTTCCTTTCTACCCTAGGTGAAGGAGGACTGTAAGGAGACTCAGAAAGCACCATTTCCAATATTCACCATCTGTAGACATTACTAGCGTACAGATGTACATGTCTCCCTTCCTTTCTACCCTAGGTGAAATAGGACTGTAAGGAGCCTCAGAAAATACCATTTCCAACATTCACCATCTGTAGTCATTACTAGCGTACAGATGTACATGTCTCCCTTCCTTTCTACCCTAGGTGAAGGAGGACTGTAAGGAGCCTCAGAAAGCACCATTTCTAATATTCACCATCAGTAGTCATTACTAGCGTACAGATGTACATGTCTCCCTTCCTATCTACCCTAGGTGAAATAGGACTGTAAGGAGCCTCAGAAAGCACCATTTCCAATATTCACCATCTGTAGTCATTAGTAGCGTACAGATGTACATGTCTCCCTTCCTTTCTACCCTAGGTGAAAGAGGACTGTAAGGAGCCTTAGAAGTTAGCATTTCCAACATTCACCATCTGTAGGAATTACTAGCGCACAGATGTACATGTCTCCCTTCCTTTCTACCCTAGGTGAAAGAGGACAGTAAGGAGCCTTCGAAAGCACCATTTCCAACATTCACCATCTGTAGACATTACTAGCGCTCAGATGTACATGTCTCCCTTCCTTTCTACCCTAGGTGAAAGAGGACTGTAAGGAGCCTCAGAAAGCACCATTTCCAATATTCACCATCTGTAGTCATTACTAGTGTACAGATGTACATGTCTCCCTTCCTTTCTACCCTAGGTGAAATAGGACTGTAAGGAGACTCAGAAAGCACCATTTCCAACATTCACCATCTGTAGGAATTACTAGCGCACAGATGTACATGTCTCCCTTCCTTTCTACCCTAGATGAACGAGGACTGTAAGGAGCCTCAGAAAGCACCATTTCCAATATTCACCATCTGTAGACATTACTAGCGCACAGATGTACATGTCTCCCTTCCTTTCTACCCTAGGTGAAGGAGGACTGTAAGGAGACTCAGAAAGCACCATTTCCAATATTCACCATCTGTAGACATTACTAGCGTACAGATGTACATGTCTCCCTTCCTTTCTACCCTAGGTGAAATAGGACTGTAAGGAGCCTCAGAAAGCACCATTTCCTACATTCACCATCTGTAGTCATTACTAGCGTACAGATGTACATGTCTCCCTTCCTTTCTACCCTAGGTGAAGGAGGACTGTAAGGAGCCTCAGAAAGCACCATTTCCAATATTCACCATCTGTAGTCATTACTAGCGTACAGATGTACATGTCTCCCTTCCTATCTACCCTAGGTGAAATAGGACTGTAAGGAGCCTAAGAAAGCACCATTTCCAACATTCACCATCTGTAGGAATTACTAGCGCACAGATGTACATGTCTCCCTTCCTTTCTACCCTAGGTGAAGGAGGACTGTAAGGAGCCTCAGAAAGCGCCATTTCCAACATTCACCACCTGTAGACATTACTAGCGCACAAATGTACATGTCTCCCTTCCTTTCTACCCTAGGTGAAATAGGACTGTAAGGAGCCTCAGAAAGCACCATTTCCAATATTCACCATCTGTAGTCATTACTAGCGTACAGATGTACATGTCTCCCTTCCTTTCTACACTAGGTGAAAGAGGACTGTAAGGAGCCTTAGAAGGCAGCATTTCCAACATTCACCATCTGTAGGAATTACTAGCGCACAGATGTACATGTCTCCCTTCCTTTCTACCCTAGGTGAAAGAGGACAGTAAGGAGCCTTAGAAGGCAGCATTTCCAACATTCACCATCTGTAGACATTACTAGCGCTCAGATGTACATGTCTCCCTTCCTTTCTACCCTAGGTGAAAGAGGACTGTAAGGAGCCTAAGAAATCACCATTTCCAACATTCACCATCTGTAGGAATTACTAGCGCACAGATGTACATGTCTCCCTTCCTTTCTACACTAGGTGAAAGAGGACTGTAAGGAGCCTCAGAAAGCACCATTTCCAACATTCACCATCTGTAGACATTACTAGCGCTCAGATGTAAATGTCTCCCTTCCTTTCTACCCTAGGTGAAAGAGGACTGTAAGGAGCCTCAGAAAGCACCATTTCCAATATTCACCATCTGTAGTCATTACTAGCGTACAGATGTACATGTCTAGCTTCCTTTCTACCCTAGGTGAAATAGGACTGTAAGGAGCCTCAGAAAGCACCATTTCCAATATTCACCATCTGTAGACATTACTAGCGTACAGATGTACATGTCTCCCTTCCTTTCTACCCTAGGTGAAATAGGACTGTAAGGAGCCTCAGAAAGCACCATTTCCAATATTCACCATCTGTAGTCATTACTAGCGTACAGATGTACATGTCTCCCTTCCTTTCTACCCTAGGTGAAAGAGGACTGTAAGGAGCCTTAGAAGGCAGCATTTCCAACATGCACCATCTGTAGGAATTACTAGCGCACAGTGTACATGTCTCCCTTCCTTTCTACCCTAGGTGAAAGAGGACAGTAAGGAGCCTTAGAAAGCACCATTTCCAACATTCACCATCAGTAGACATTACTAGCGCTCAGATGTACATGTCTCCCTTCCTTTCTACCCTAGGTGAAAGAGGACTGTAAGGAGCCTCAGAAAGCACCATTTCCAATATTCACCATCTGTAGTCATTACTAGCGTACAGATGTACATGTCTCCCTTCCTTTCTACCCTAGGTGAAATAGGACCGTAAGGAGCCTAAGAAAGCACCATTTCCAACATTCACCATCTGTAGGAATTACTAGCGCACAGATGTACATGTCTCCCTTCCTTTCTAGCCTAGCTGAAGGAGGACTGTAAGGAGCCTCAGAAAGCACCATTTCCAACATTCACCACCTGTAGACATTACTAGCGCACAGATGTACATGTCTCCCTTCCTTTCTACCCTAGGTGAAGTAGGACTGTAAGGAGACTCAGAAAGCCCCATTTCCAATATTCACCATCCGTAGACAATACTAGTGTACAGATGTACATGTCTCCCTTCCTTTCTACCCTAGGTGAAAGAGTACTGTAAGGATCCTCAGAGAGCACCATTTCCAATATTCACCATCTGTAGACATTACTAGCGTACAGATGTACATGTCTCCCTTCCTTTCTACCCTAGGTGAAAGAGGACTGTAAGGAGCCTTAGAGAGCACCATTTCCAACATTCACCATCTGTAGGAATTACTAGCTCACAGATGTACATGTCTGCCTTCCTTTCTACCCTAGGTGAAAGAGGACTGTAAGGAGTCTCAGAAAGCACCATTTCCAACATTCACCATCTGTAGACATTCACCATCTGTAGACATTACTAGCGCACAGATGTACATGTCTCCCTTCCTTTCTACCCTAGGTGAAGGAGGACTGTAAGGAGCCTCAGAAAGCACCATTTCCAATATTCACCATCTGTAGACATTACTAGCGTACATATGTACATGTCTCCCTTTCTTTCTACCCTAGGTGAAGGAGGACTGTAAGGAGCGTCAGAAAGCACCATTTCCAATATTCACCATCTGTAGACATTACTAGTGTACAGATGTACATGTCTCCCTTCCTTTCTACCCTAGGTGAAAGAGGACTGTAAGGAGCCTCAGAAAGCACCATTTCCAACATTCACCATCTGTAGACATTACTAGCGCACAGATGTACATGTCTCCCTTCCTTTCTACCCTAGGTGAAGAAGGACTGTAAGGAGCCTTAGAAAGCATCATTTCCAATATTCACCATCTGTAGACATTACTAGCGCACAGATGTACATGTCTCCCTTCCTTTCTACCCTAGGTGAAAGAGGACTGTAAGGAGCCTCAGAAAGCACCATTTCCAATATTCACCATCTGTAGACATTACTAGCGCACAGATGTACATGTCTCCCTTCCTTTCTACTCTACTTGAAGGAGGAATGTAAGGAGCCTCAGAAAGCACCATTTCCAATATTCACCATCTGTAGACATTACTAGCGCACAGATGTACATGTCTCCCTTCCTTTCTACCCTAGGTGAAGGAGGACTGTAAGGAGCCTCAGAAAGCACCATTTCCAACATTCACCATCTGTAGACATTACTAGCGCTCAGATGTACATGTCTCCCTTCCTTTCTACCCTAGGTGAAAGAGGACTGTAAGGAGCCTCAGAAAGCACCATTTCCAATATTCACCATCTGTAGTCATTACTAGCGTACAGATGTACATGTCTCCCTTCCTTTCTACCCTAGGTGAAATAGGACTGTAAGGAGCCTCAGAAAGCACCATTTCCAATATTCACCATCTGTAGTCATTACTAGCGTACAGATGTACATGTCTCCCTTCCTTTCTACCCTAGGTGAAATAGGACTGTAAGGAGCCTCAGAAAGCACCATTTCCAATATTCACCATCTGTAGACATTACTAGCGTACAGATGTACATGTCTCCCTTCCTTTCTACCCTAGGTGAAATAGGACTGTAAGGAGCCTCAGAAAGCACCATTTCCAATATTCACCATCTGTAGTCATTACTAGCGTACAGATGTACATGTCTCCCTTCCTTTCTACCCTAGGTGAAAGAGGACTGTAAGGAGACTTAGAAGGCAGCATTTCCAACATTCACCATCTGTAGGAATTACTAGCGCACAGATGTACATGTCTCCCTTCCTTTCTACCCTAGGTGAAAGAGGACAGTAAGGAGCCTTAGAAAGCACCATTTCCAACATTCACCATCTGTAGACATTACTAGCGCTCAGATGTTCATGTCTCCCTTCCTTTCTACCCTAGGTGAAAGAGGACTGTAAGGAGCCTCAGAAAGCACCATTTCCAATATTCACCATCTGTAGTCATTACTAGCGTACAGATGTACATTTCTCCCTTCCTTTCTACCCTAGGTGAAATAGGACTGTAAGGAGCCTAAGAAAGCACCATTTCCAACATTCACCATCTGTAGGAATTACTAGCGCACAGATGTACATGTCTCCCTTCCTTTCTAGCCTAGCTGAAGGAGGACTGTAAGGAGCCTCAGAAAGCACCATTTCCAACATTCACCTACTGTAGACATTACTAGCGCACAGATGTACATGTCTCCCTTCCTTTCTACCCCAGGTGAAGTAGGACTGTAAGGAGACTCAGAAAGCACCATTTCCAATATTCACCATCTGTAGACAATACTAGCGTACAGATGTACATGTCTCCCTTCCTTTCTACCCTAGGTGAAAGAGGACTGTAAGGATCCTCAGAGAGCACCATTTCCAATATTCACCATCTGTAGACATTACTAGCGTACAGATGTACATGTCTCCCTTCCTTTCTACCCTAGGTGAAAGAGGACTGTAAGGAGCCTTAGAAAGCACCATTTCCAACATTCACCATCTGTAGGAATTACTAGCTCACAGATGTACATGTCTGCCTTCCTTTCTACCCTAGGTGAAAGAGGACTGTAAGGAGCCTCAGAAAGCACCATTTCCAACATTCACCATCTGTGGACATTACTAGCGCACAGATGTACATGTCTCCCTTCCTTTCTACCCTAGGTGAAGGAGGACTGTAAGGAGCCTCAGAAAGCACCATTTCCAATATTCACCATCTGTAGACATTACTAGCGTGCATATGTACATGTCTCCCTTTCTTTCTACCCTAGGTGAAGGAGGACTGTAAGGAGCCTCAGCAAGCACCATTTCCAATATTCACCATCTGTAGACATCACTAGTGTACAGATGTACATGTCTCCCTTCCTTTCTACCCTAGGTGAAAGAGGACTGTAAGGAGCCTCAGAAAGCACCATTTCCAACATTCACCATCTGTAGACATTACTAGCGCACAGATGTACATGTCTCCCTTCCTTTCTACTTTAGGTGAAGAAGGACTGTAAGGAGCCTTAGAAAGCACCATTTCCAATATTCACCATCTGTAGACATTACTAGCGCACAGATGTACATGTCTCCCTTCCTTTCTACCCTAGGTGAAAGAGGACTGTAAGGAGCCTCAGAAAGCACCATTTCCAATATTCACCATCTGTAGACATTACTAGCGCACAGATGTACATGTCTCCCTTCCTTTCTACCCTACTTGAAGGAGGAATGTAAGGAGCCTCAGAAAGCACCATTTCCAATATTCACCATCTGTAGACATTACTAGCGCACAGATGTACATGTCTCCCTTCCTTTCTACCCTAGGTGAAGGAGGACTGTAAGGAGCCTCAGAAAGCACCATTTCCAACATTCACCATCTGTAGACATTACTAGCGCACAGCTGTACATGTCTCCTTCCCTTTCTACCCTAGGTGAAGGAGGACTGTAAGGAGCTTTAGAAATCACCATTTCCAACATTCACAATCTGTTGAAATTACTAGCGCACAGCTGTACATGTCTCCCTTCCTTTCTACCCTAGGTGAAGGAGGACTGTAAGGAGCCTCAGAAAGAACCACTTCCAACATTCACCATTTATAGGCATACTTAGCGCACACCTGACCTTGCATCCATTACTTTCTACGTTTGATGAAGAAGAACTGTAAGGAGGCTCAGAAAGCACCATTTCCAATATTCACAATCTGTAGAGATTACTAGCGCACAGCTGTAGATGTCTCCCTTCCTTTCTATCTTAGGAGAAGGAGGACTGTAAGGAGCATCAGAAAGAACCATTTCCTACATTCACCTTCTCTAGACATAGTTAGCGCACACCTGATCTTGCCTCCTTTACTTTCTATGCTTGATGAAGAAGAACTGTAAGGAGATTTAGAAAGCACCATTTCCAATATTCACCATCTGTAGACATTACTATCGCACAGCAGTATATGTCTCCTTTCCTTTCTACCCTAGGTGAAGGAGGACTGTAAGGAGCCTCAGTAAGCACCATTTCCAACATTCACCATCTGTAGACATTACTAGCGCACAGATGTACATGTCTCCCTTCCTTTCTACCCTAGGTAAAGGAGGACTGTAAGGAGCCTCAGAAAGCACCATTTCCAACATTCACCATCTGTAGACATTACTAGCGCTCAGATGTACATGTCTCCCTTCCTTTCTACCCTAGGTGAAAGAGGACTGTAAGGAGCCTCAGAAAGCACCATTTCCAATATTCACCATCTGTAGTCATTACTAGCGTACAGATGTACATGTCTCCCTTCCTTTCTACCCTAGGTGAAATAGGACTGTAAGGAGCCTCAGAAAGCACCATTTCCAATATTCACCATCTGTAGTCATTACTAGCGTACAGATGTACATGTCTCCCTTCCTTTCTACCCTAGGTGAAATAGGACTGTAAGGAGCCTCAGAAAGCACCATTTCCAATATTCACCATCTGTAGACATTACTAGCGTACAGATGTACATGTCTCCCTTCCTTTCTACCTTAGGTGAAATAGGACTGTAAGGAGCCTCAGAAAGCACCATTTCCAATATTCACCATCTGTAGTCATTACTAGCGTACAGATGTACATGTCTCCCTTCCTTTCTACCCTAGGTGAAAGAGGACTGTAAGGAGCCTTAGAAGGCAGCATTTCCAACATTCACCATCTGTAGGAATTACTAGCGCACAGTTGTACATGTCTCCCTTCCTTTCTACCCTAGGTGAAAGAGGACAGTAAGGAGCCTTCGAAAGCACCATTTCCAACATTCACCATCTGTAGACATTACTAGCGCTCAGATGTACATGTCTCCCTTCCTTTCTACCCTAGGTGAAAGAGGACTGTAAGGTGCCTCAGAAAGCACCATTTCCAATATTCACCATCTGTAGTCATTACTAGCGTACAGATGTACATGTCTCCCTTCCTTTCTACCCTAGGTGAAATAGGACTGTAAGGAGCCTCAGAAAGCACCATTTCCAATATTCACCATCTGTAGACATTACTAGCGTACAGATGTACATGTCTCCCTTCCTTTCTACCTTAGGTGAAATAGGACTGTAAGGAGCCTCAGAAAGCACCATTTCCAATATTCACCATCTGTAGACAATACTAGCGTACAGATGTACATGTCTCCCTTCCTTTCTACCCTAGGTGAAAGAGGACTGTAAGGATCCTCAGAGAGCACCATTTCCAATATTCACCATCTGTAGACATTACTAGCGTACAGATGTACATGTCTCCCTTCCTTTCTACCCTAGGTGAAAGAGGACTGTAAGGAGCCTTAGAAAGCACCATTTCCAACATTCACCATCTGTAGGAATTACTAGCTCACAGATGTACATGTCTGCCTTCCTTTCTACCCTAGGTGAAAGAGGACTGTAAGGAGCCTCAGAAAGCACCATTTCCAACATTCACCATCTGTAGACATTACTAGCGCACAGATGTACATGTCTCCCTTCCTTTCTACCCTAGGTGAAGGAGGACTGTAAGGAGCCTCAGGAAGCACCATTTCCAATATTCACCATCTGTAGACATTACTAGCGTGCATATGTACATGTCTCCCTTTCTTTCTACCCTAGGTGAAGGAGGACTGTAAGGAGCCTCAGCAAGCACCATTTCCAATATTCACCATCTGTAGACATTACTAGTGTACAGATGTACATGTCTCCCTTCCTTTCTACCCTAGGTGAAAGAGGACTGTAAGGAGCCTCAGAAAGCACCATTTCCAACATTCACCATCTGTAGACATTACTAGCGCACAGATGTACATGTCTCACTTCCTTTCTACTTTAGGTGAAGAAGGACTGTAAGGAGCCTTAGAAAGCACCATTTCCAATATTCACCATCTGTAGACATTACTAGCGCACAGATGTACATGTCTCCCTTCCTTTCTACCCTAGGTGAAAGAGGACTGTAAGGAGCCTCAGAAAGCACCATTTCCAATATTCACCATCTGTAGACATTACTAGCGCACAGATGTACATGTCTCCCTTCCTTTCTACCCTACTTGAAGGAGGAATGTAAGGAGCCTCAGAAAGCACCATTTCCAATATTCACCATCTGTAGACATTACTAGCGCACAGATGTACATGTCTCCCTTCCTTTCTACCCTAGGTGAAGGAGGACTGTAAGGAGCCTCAGAAAGCACCATTTCCAACATTCACCATCTGTAGACATTACTAGCGCACAGCTGTACATGTCTCCTTCCCTTTCTACCCTAGGTGAAGGAGGACTGTAAGGAGCCTTAGAAAGCACCATTTCCAACATTCACAATCTGTTGAAATTACTAGCGCACAGCTGTACATGTCTCCCTTCCTTTCTACCCTAGGTGAAGGAGGACTGTAAGGAGCCTCAGAAAGAACCACTTCCAACATTCACCATTTATAGGCATACTTAGCGCACACCTGACCTTGCATCCATTACTTTCTACGCTTGATGAAGAAGAACTGTAAGGAGCCTCAGAAAGCACCATTTCCAATATTCACCATCTGTAGACATTACTAGCGCACAGATGTACATGTCTCCCTTCCTTTCTACCCTAGGTGAAGTAGGACTGTAAGGAGACTCAGAAAGCACCATTTCCAATATTCACCATCTGTAGACAATACTAGCGTACAGATGTACATGTCTCCCTTCCTTTCTACCCTAGGTGAAAGAGGACAGTAAGGATCCTCAGAGAGCACCATTTCCAATATTCACCATCTGTAGACATTACTAGCGTACAGATGTACATGTCTCCCTTCCTTTCTACCCTAGGTGAAAGAGGACTGTAAGGAGCCTTAGAAAGCACCATTTCCAACATTCACCATCTGTAGGAATTACTAGCTCACAGATGTACATGTCTGCCTTCCTTTCTACCCTAGGTGAAAGAGGACTGTAAGGAGCCTCAGAAAGCACCATTTCCAACATTCACCATCTGTAGACATTACTAGCGCACAGATGTACATGTCTCCCTTCCTTTCTACCCTAGGTGAAGGAGGACTGTAAGGAGCCTCAGAAAGCACCATTTCCAATATTCACCATCTGTAGACATTACTAGCGTACATATGTACGTGTCTCCAATCCTTTCTACCCTAGGTGGAGGAGGACTGTAAGGAGCCTCAGAAAGCACCATTTCCAATATCCACCATCTGTAGACATTACTAGCGCACAGCTGTACATGTCTCCCTGCCTTTCTACCCTAGGTGAAGGAGGACTGTAAGGAGCCTCAGAAAGCACCATTTCCAACATTCACCATCTAAAGACATACTTAGCGCACACCTGACCTTGCCTCCATTACTTTCTACGCTTGATGAAGAAGAACTGTAAGGAGCCTCAGAAAGCACCATTTCCAATATTCACCATCTGTAGACATTACTAGCACACAGCTGTACATGTCTCCCTTCCTTTCTACCCTAGGTGGAGGAGGACTTAAGGAGCCTCAGAAAGCACCATTTCCAACATTCACAATCTGTTGAAATTACTAGCGCACAGCTGTACATGTCCCCCTTCCTTTCTACCCTAGGTGAAGGAGGACTGTAAGGAGCCTCAGAAAGCACCATTTACAATATCCACCATCTGTAGACATTACTAGCGCACAGCTGTACATGTCTCCCTGCCTTTCTACCCTAGGTGAAGGAGGACTGTAAGGAGCCTCAGAAAGCACCATTTCCAACATTCACCATCTATAGACATAGTTAGCGCACACCTGACCTTGCCTCCCTTACTTTCTACGCATGATGAAGAAGAACTGTAAGGAGCCTCAGAAAGCACCATTTCCAATATTCACCATCTGTAGACATTACTAGCGCACAGCTGTAGATGTCTCCCTTCCTTTGTACCCTAGGTGAAGGAGGACTGTAAGGAGCCTCAGAAAGCACCATTTCCAACATTCACCATCTGTAGACATTACTAGCGCACAGCTGTAGATGTCTCCCTTCCTTTCTACCCTAGGTGAAGAAGGATTGTAAGGAGCCTTAGAAAGCACCATTTCCAACATTCACAATCTGTTGAAATTACTACCGCACAGCTGTACATGTCTCCCTTCCTTTCTACCCTAGGTGAAGGAGGACTGTAAGGAGCCTCAGAAAGCACCATTTCCAACATTCACCATCTATAGACATTACTAGCGCACAGCTGTACATGTCTCCTTCCCTTTCTACCCTAGGTGAAGGAGGACTGTAAGGAGCCTTAGAAAGCACCATTTCCAACATTCACAATCTGTTGAAATTACTAGCGCACAGCTGTACATGTCTCCCTTCCTTTCTACCCTAGGTGAAGGAGGACTGTAAGGAGCCTCAGAAAGCACCATTTCCAACATTCACCATTTATAGGCATACTTAGCGCACACCTGACCTTGCATCCATTACTTTCTACGCTTGATGAAGAAGAACTGTAAGGAGCCTCAGAAAGCACCATTTCCAACATTCACCATTTATAGGCATACTTAGCGCACACCTGACCTTGCATCCATTACTTTCTACGCTTGATGAAGAAGAACTGTAAGGAGCCTCAGAAAGCACCATTTCCAACATTCACCATCTGTAGACATTACTAACGCTCAGATGTACATGTCTCCCTTCCTTTCTACCCTAGGTGAAAGAGGACCGTAAGGAGCCTCAGAAAGCACCATTTCCAATATTCACCATCTGTAGTCATTACTAGCGTACAGATGTACATGTCTCCCTTCCTTTCTACCCTAGGTGAAATAGGACTGTAAGGAGCCTCAGAAAGCACCATTTCCAATATTCACCATCTGTAGTCATTACTAGCGTACAGATGTACATGTCTCCCTTCCTTTCTACCCTAGGTGAAATAGGACTGTAAGGAGCCTCAGAAAGCACCATTTCCAATATTCACCATCTGTAAACATTACTAGCGTACAGATGTACATGTCTCCCTTCCTTTCTACCTTAGGTGAAATAGGACTGTAAGGAGCCTCAGAAAGCACCATTTCCAATTTTCACCATCTGTAGTCATTACTAGCGTACAGATGTACATGTCTCCCTTCCTTTCTACCCTAGGTGAAAGAGGACTGTAAGGAGCCTTAGAAGGCAGCATTTCCAACATTCACCATATGTAGGAATTACTAGCGCACAGTTGTACATGTCTCCCTTCCTTTCTACCCTAGGTGAAAGAGGACAGTAAGGAGCCTTAGAAAGCACCATTTCCAACATTCACCATCTGTAGACATTACTAGCGCTCAGATGTACATGTCTCCCTTCCTTTCTACCCTAGGTGAAAGAGGACTGTAAGGAGCCTCAGAAAGCACCATTTCCAATATTCACCATCTGTAGTCATTACTAGCGTACAGATGTACATGTCTCCCTTCCTTTCTACCCTAGGTGAAATAGGACTGTAAGGAGCCTAAGAAAGCACCATTTCCAACATTCACCATCTGTAGGAATTACTAGCGCACAGATGTACATGTCTCCCTTCCTTTCTAGCCTAGCTGAAGGAGGACTGTAAGGAGCCTCAGAAAGCACCATTTCCAACATTCACCACCTGTAGACATTACTAGCGCACAGATGTACATGTCTCCCTTCCTTTCTACCCTAGGTGAAGTAGGACTGTAAGGAGATTCAGAAAGCACCATTTCCAATATTCACCATCTGTAGACAATACTAGCGTACAGATGTACATGTCTCCCTTCCTTTCTACCCTAGGTGAAAGAGGACTGTAAGGATCCTCAGAGAGCACCATTTCCAATATTCACCATCTGTAGACATTACTAGCGTACAGATGTACATGTCTCCCTTCCTTTCTACCCTAGGTGAAAGAGGACTGTAAGGAGCCTTAGAAAGCACCATTTCCAACATTCACCATCTGTAGGAATTACTAGCTCACAGATGTACATGTCTGCCTTCCTTTCTACCCTAGGTGAAAGAGGACTGTAAGGAGCCTCAGAAAGCACCATTTCCAACATTCACCATCTGTAGACATTACTAGCGCACAGATGTACATGTCTCCCTTCCTTTCTACCCTAGGTGAAGGAGGACTGTAAGGAGCCTCAGAAAGCACCATTTCCAATATTCACCATCTGTAGACATTACTAGCGTACATATGTACATGTCTCCCTTTCTTTCTACCCTAGGTGAAGGAGGACTGTAAGGAGCCTCAGAAAGCACCATTTCCAATATTCACCATCTGTAGACATTACTAGTGTACAGATGTACATGTCTCCCTTCCTTTCTACCCTAGGTGAAAGAGGACTGTAAGGAGCCTCAGAAAGCACCATTTCCAATATTCACCATCTGTAGACATTACTAGCACACAGCTGTACATGTCTCCCTTCCTTTCTACCCTAGGTGGAGGAGGACTTAAGGAGCCTCAGAAAGCACCATTTCCAACATTCACAATCTGTTGAAATTACTAGCGCACAGCTGTACATGTCCCCCTTCCTTTCTACCCTAGGTGAAGGAGGACTGTAAGGAGCCTCAGAAAGCACCATTTCCAACATTCGTCATCTATAGACATACTTAGCGCACACCTGACCTTGCATCCATTACTTTCTACGCTTGATGAAGAAGAACTGTAAGGAGCCTCAGAAAGCACCATTTCCAATATTCACCATCTGTAGACATTACTAGCGCACAGCTGTAGATGTCTCCCTTCCGTTCTACCCTAGGTGAAGGAGGATTGTAAGGAGCCTCAGAAAGCACCATTTACAATATCCACCATCTGTAGACATTACTAGCGCACAGCTGTACATGTCTCCCTGCCTTTCTACCCTAGGTGAAGGAGGACAGTAAGGAGCCTCAGAAAGCACCATTTCCAACATTCACCATCTATAGACATAGTTAGCGCACACCTGACCTTGCCTCCCCTACTTTCTACGCATGATGAAGAAGAACTGTAAGGAGCCTCAGAAAGCACCATTTCCAATATTCACCATCTGTAGACATTACTAGCGCACAGCTGTAGATGTCTCCCTTCCTTTGTACCCTTGGTGAAGGAGGACTGTAAGGAGCCTCAGAAAGCACCATTTCCAACATTCACCATCTGTAGACATTACTAGCGCACAGCTGTAGATGTCTCCCTTCCTTTCTACCCTAGGTGAAGAAGGATTGTAAGGAGTCTTAGAAAGCACCATTTCCAACAATCACAATCTGTTGAAATTACTAGCGCACAGCTGTACATGTCTCCCTTCCTTTCTACCCTAGGTGAAGGAGGACTGTAAGGAGCCTCAGAAAGCACCATTTCCAACATTCACCATCTATAGACATAGTTAGCGCACACCTGACCTTGCCTCCTTTACTTTCTAAGCTTGGTGAAGAAGAACTGTAAGGAGCCTCAGAGAGCACCATTTCCAACATTCACCATCTGTAGACATTACTAGCACACTGCTGTAATTGTCTCCCTCCGTTTCTACCCTAGGTGAAGGAGGACTGTAAGGAGTCTCAGAAAACACCATTTCCTACATTCACCTCCTATAGACAAAGTTAGCGCACACCTCACCTTGCCTCCATTACTTTCTAAGCTTGGTGAAGAAGAACTGTAAGGAGCCTCAGAAAACACCATTTCCAATATTCACCATCTGCAGACATTACTAGCGCACAGCTGTAGATGTTTCCCTCCCTTTCTACACTAGGTGAAGGAGGACTGTAATGAGTCTCAGAAAGCACCATTTCCTACATTCACCTTCTCTAGACATAGTTAGCGCACACCTGACCTTGCCTCCATTACTTTCTACGCTTGATGAAGAAGAACTGTAAGGAGCCTCAGAAAGCACCATTTCCAACATTCACCGCCTGTAGATATTACTAGTGCACAGCTTTACATGTCTCCCTTCCTTTCTACCCTACGTGAAGGAGGACTGTAAGGAGCCTCAGAAAGCACCATTTCCAACATTCTCCATCTATAGACATAGTTAGCGCACACCTGACCTTGCCTCCATTACTTTCTACGCTTGATGAAGAAGAACTGTAAAGAGCCTCAGAAAGCACAATTTCCAATATTCACCATCTGTAGACATTACTAGCGCACAGCTGTACATGTCTCCCTTCCTTTCTACCCTAGGTGAAGAAGGACTGTAAGGAGCCTCAGAAAGCACCATTTCCAACATTCACCATCTGTAGATATTACTAGCGCACAGCTTTACATGTCTCCCTTCCTTTCTACCCTAGGTGAAGCAGGACTGTAAGGAGCCTCAGAAAGCACCATTTCCAACATTCACCATCTATAGACATAGTTAGCGAACACCTGACCTTGCCTCCATTACTTTCTACGCTTGATGAAGAAGAACTGTAAAGAGCCTCAGAAAGGACCATTTCCAACATTCACCATCTGTAGACATTACTAGCGCACCGCTGTAGATGTCTCCCTTCCTTTCTACCCTAGGTGAAGGAGGACTGCAAGGAGCCTCAGAAAGCACCTTTTCCAACATTCACCATCTGTAGACATTACTAGCGCACAGCTGTAGATGTCTCCCTTCCTTTCTACCCTAGGTGAAGGAGGATTGTAAGGAGCCTTAGAAAGCACCATTTCCAACATTCACAATCTGTTGAAATTACTTGCGCACAGCTGTACTTGTCTCCGTTCCTTTCTACCCAAGGTGAAGGAGGACTGCAAGGACCCTCAGAAAGCACCATTTCCTACATTCACCTTCTCTAGACATAGTTAGCGCACACCTGACCTTGCCTCCCTTACTTTCTACGCTTGATGAAGAAGAACTGTAAGGAGCCTCAGAAAGCACCATTTCCAACATTCATCTTCTCTAGACATAGTTAGCGCACACCTGACCTTGTCTCCCTTACTTTCTACGCTTGATGAAGAAGAACTGTAAGGAGCCTCAGCAAGCACCATTTCCAATATTCACCATCTGTAGACATTACTAGCGCACAGCTGTAGATGTCTCCCTTTCTTTCTACCCTAGGTGAAGGAGGACTGTAAGGAGCCTCAGAAAGCACCATTTCCAACATTCACCATCTGTAGACATTACTAGCGCACAGCTGTAGATGTCTCCCTTCCTTTCTACCCTAGGTGAAGAAGGATTGTAAGGAGCCTTAGAAAGCACCATTTCCAACATTCACAATCTGTTGAAATTACTAGCGCACAGCTGCACATGTCTCCCTTCCTTTCTACCCTAGGTGAAGGAGGACTGCAAGGAGCCTCAGAAAGCACCATTTCCAACATTCACCATCTGTAGACATTACTAGCGCACAGCTGTAGATGTCTCCCTTCCTTTCTACCCTAGGTGAAGGAGGATTGTAAGGAGCTTTAGAAAGCACCATTTCCAACATTCATAATCTGTTGAAATTACTAGCGCACAGCTGTACTTGTCTCCCTTCCTTTCTACCCTAGGTGAAGGAGGACTGCAAGGAGCCTCAGAAAGCACCATTTCCTACATTCACCTTCTCTAGACATAGTTAGCGCACACCTGATCTTGCCTCCTTTACTTTCTATGCTTGATGAAGAAGAACTGTAAGGAGATTTAGAAAGCACCATTTCCAATATTCACCATCTGTAGACATTACTAGCGCACAGCTGAATATGTCTCCTTTCCTTTCTACCCTAGGTGAAGGAGGACTGTAAGGAGCCTCAGTAAGCACCATTTCCAACATTCACCTTCTCTAGACACAGTTAGCGCACACCTGACCTTGCCTCCCGTACTTTCTACGCTTGATGTAGAAGAACTGTAAGAAGCCTCACAAAGCACCATTTCCAATATTCACCATCTGTAGACATTACTAGCCCACAGATGTACATGTCTCCCTTCCTTTCTACCCTAGGTGAAGGAGGACTGTAAGGAGCCTCAGAAAGCACCATTTCCAACATTCTCCTTCTCTAGACATAGTTAGCGCACACCTGACCTTGCCTCCCTTATTTTCTACGCTTGATGAAGAAGGACTGTAAGGAGCCTCAGAAAGCACCATTTCCAATATTCATCATCTGTAGACATTACTAGCGCACAGCTGTACATGTCTCCCTTCCTTTCTACCCTAGGTGAAGGAGGACTGTAAGGAGCCTCAGTAAGCAACATTTGCAACATTCACCATCTGTAGATATTACTAGCGCACAGCTTTACATGTCTCCCTTCCTTTCTACCCTAGATGAAGGAGGACTGTACGGAGCCTCAGAAAGCACCATTTCCAACATTCACCATCTATAGACATAGTTAGCGCACACCTGACCTTGCCTCCCTTACTTTCTAGGCTTGATGAAGAAGAACTGTAAGGAGCCTCAGAAAGCACCATTTCCAATATTCACCATCTACAGACATTACTAGCACACTGCTGTAGATGTCTCCCTCCCTTTCTACCCTAGTTGAAGGAGGACTGTAAGGAGTCTCAGAAAACACCATTTCCTACATTCACCTTCAATAGACATAGTTAGCGCACACCTGACCTTGCCTCCATTACTTTCTAAGCTTGATGAAGAAGAACTGTAAGGAGCCTCAGAAAGCACCATTTCTAACATTCACCTTCTCTAGACATATTTAGGGCACACCTGACCTTGCCTCCCTTACTTTCCAGGGTTGATGAAGGAGAACTGTAAGGAGCCTCAGAAAGCACCATTTCCAATATTCACCATCTGCAGACATTACTAGCGCACAGCTGTAGATGTTTCCCTCCCTTTCTACACTAGGTGAAGGAGGACTGTAAGGAGTCTCAGATAGCACCATTTCCTACATTCACCTTCTCTAGACATAGTTAGCGCACACCTGACCTTGCCTCCATTACTTTCTACGCTTGATGAAGAAGAACTGTAAGGAGCCTCAGAAAGCACCATTTCCAACATTCACCGCCTGTAGATATTACTAGCGCACAGCTTTACATGTCTCCCTTCCTTTCTACCCTAGGTGAAGGAGGACTGTAAGGAGCCTCAGAAAGCACCATTTTAAACAATCTCCATCTATAGACATAGTTAGCGCACACCTGACCTTGCCTCCATTACTTTCTACGCTTGATGAAGAAGAACTGTAAAGAGCCTCAGAAAGCACAATTTCCAATATTCACCATCTGTAGACATTACTAGCGCACAGCTGTACATGTCTCCCTTCCTTTCTACCCTAGGTGAAGAAGGACTGTAAGGAGCCTCAGAAAGCACCATTTCCAACATTCACCATCTGCAGATATTACTAGCGCACAGCTTTACATGTCTCCCTTCCTTTCTACCCTAGGTGAAGGAGGACTGTAAGGAGCCTCAGAAAGTATCATTTCCTACATTCACCTTCTCTAGACATAGTTAGCGCACACCTGACCTGGCCTCCCTTACTTTATACGCTTGATGAAGAAGAACTGTAAGGAGCCTCAGAAAGCACCATTTCCAATATTCACCATCTGCAGACATTACTAGCGCACAGCTGTAGATGTCTCCCTTCCTTTCTACCCTAGGTGAAGGAGGACTGTAAGGAGCCTCAGAAAGCACCATTTCCAACATTCACCATCTGTAGAAATTACTAGCGCACAGCTGTACATGTCTCCCATCCTTTCTACCCTAGGTGAAGGAGGGCCATAAGGAGCATCAGAAAGCACCATTTCGTACATTCACCATCTCTAGACATAGTTTGCGCACACCTGACCTTGCCTCCCTTACTTTCTACGCTTGATGAAGAAGAACTGTAAGGAGCCTCAGAAAGCACCATTTTCAACATTCATTTTCTCTAGACATATTTAGCGCACACCTGACCTTGCCTCCCTTACTTTCTACGCTTGATGAAGATGAACTGTAAGGAGACTCAGAAAGCACCATTTCCAACATTCATTTTCTCTGGACATAGTTAGCGCACACCTGACCTTGCCTCCCTTACTTTCTACGCTTGATGAAGAAGAACTGTAAGGAGCCTCAGAAAGCACCATTTCCAATATTCACCATCTGCAGACATTACTAGCGCACAGCTGTAGATGTCTCCCCCCCTTTCTACCCTAGGTGAAAGGACTGTAAGGAGTCTCAGAAAGCACCATTTCCTACATTCACCTTCTCTAGACATAGTTAGCACACACCTGACCTCTCCTTTACTTTCTACGCTTGATGAAGAAGAGCTGTAAGGAGCCTCAGAAAGTGCCATTTCCTACATTCACCTTCTCTAGAGATAGTTAGCGCACACCTGCATTTGCCTCCCTTACTTTCTAGGCTTGATGAAGAAGAACTGTAAGGAGCCTCAGAAAGCACCATTTCCAATATTCACCATCTGCAGTCATTACTAGCGCACAGCTGTAGATGTCTCCCTTCCCTTCTACCCTAGGTGAAGGAGGACTGTAAGGAGCCTCAGAAAGCACTATTTCCAACATTCACCATCTGTAGACATTACTAGCACTCAGCTATACATGTCTCCCTTCCTTTCTACCCTAGGTGAAGGAGGACTCTAAGGAGCCTCAGAAAGTATCATTTCCTACATTCACCTTCTCTAGACATAGTTAGCGCACACCTGACTTGGCCTCCCTTACTTTATACGTTGATGAAGAAGAACTGTAAGGAGCCTCAGAAAGCACCATTTTCAATATTCACAATCTGTAGACATTACTAGCGCACAGCTGTAGATGTCTCCCTTCCTTTCTACCCTAGGTGAAGGATGAATGTATGGAGTCTCAGAAAGCACCATTTCCTACATTCACCTTCTCTATACATAGTTAGCGCACACCTGACCTTGCCTCCATTACTTTCTACGCTTGATGAAGAAGAACTGTAAGGAGCCTCAGAAAGCACCAATTCCAAAATTCGCCATCTGTAGATATTACTAGCGCACAGCTGTAGATGTTTCCCTTCCTTTCTACCCTAGGTGAAGGAGGACTGTAAGGAGCCTCAGAAAGCATCATTTCCAACATTCACCATCTGTAGACATTACTAGCGCACAGCTGTAGATGTCTCCCTTCCTTTCTACCCTAGGTGATGGAGGAATGTATGGAGTCTCAGAAAGCACCATTTCCTACATTCACCTTCTCTAGACATAGTTAGCGCACACCTGACCTTGCCTCCCATACTTTCTACGCTTGATGAAGAAGAACTGTAAGGAGCCTCACAAAGCACCATTTCCATTATTCACAATCTGTAGAAATTACTAGCGCACAGATGTACATGTCTACCTTCCTTTCTACCCTAGGTTAGGAGGACTGTAAGGAGCCTCAGGAAGCTCCATTTCCAATATTCACCATCTGTAGACATTACTAGCGCACAGATGTACATGTCTCCCTTCCTTTCTACCCTATGTGTAGGAGGACTGTAAAGAGCCTCAAAAAGCACCATTTCCAACATTCACCATCTGTAGAAATTACTAGCGCACAGCTGTACATGTCTCCCTCTCTTTCTACCCTAGGTGAAGGAGGACTGTAGGGAGCTGCGGAAAGCACCATTTCCTCCATTCACTATCTTTAGACATAGTTAGCGCACACCTTACCTTGCCTCCCTTACTTTCTATGCTTGACGAAGAAGAACTGTAAGTAGCCTCAGAAAGCACCATTTCCAACATTCACCATCTGTAGACATTACTAGCGGACAGCTGTACATGTCTCCCTTCCTTTCTACCCTATGTGAAGGAGGACTGTAAGGAGCCTCAGAAAGCACCATTTCCAACATTCACCATCTGTAGACATTACTAGCGCACAGCTGTACATGTCCCCCTTCCTTTCTACCCTAGGTGAAGGAGGGCTGTAAGGAGCCTCAGAGAGCACCATTTCCAACATTCACTATCTATAGACATATTTAGCGCACACCTGAGCTTGCCTCCATTACTTTCTACGCTTGATGAAGAAGAACTGTAAGGAGATTTATAAAGTACCATTTCCAATATTCACCATCTGTAGACATTACTAGCGCATGGCTGTAGATGTCTCCCTTCCTTTCTACCCTATGTTTTTTTTTTTTTTTTTTTTTTTTTGTGTGGTTTTAGGGCGCACAACTTCAATGGTCATTAGCGCCCTGACTACTCTAAAAATGCACCGCGAGCCACAAGTTGACAACAACAACTAAAAGGAAAAACACAATAAAAGACAGACTGACAGGCATAGGATTAAAAAACTTCATCAAATGTCCTTAGCAAGGTGTGTCAAATTGATAAAACAAAGAACACGAGCAGCTGCTCGTGGGTCATCCGCTAAAACGGCATCGAAAGTAATAGGCAGGTTAAGATCGAGGCGCAGTTGGTTAAGATCGGGACAGGACATTAAAATGTGTCTAACCGTCAGCAAGTGCCCACATGGGCAGAACGGCGCCGGCGCAGCCGTCAGCAGATGGCGATGGCTGAACCGGCAGTGTCCAATCCTTAACCTTGCTAAAACGACCTCCTCCCGCCGAGAAGGGCGTGAGGAGGACGTCCAAGCCACGGGAAGAGGTTTTAAGGCCCGAAGCTTGTTGTCGGTAAGTGCAGCCCAATCGGCATGCCACAGCGACACAACGCGCCGACAAATGACCCTGCTAAGATCGGACGAAGGGACACAACAAGAAGCTGTCCGAGGCTGGAGGACCGCAGCCTTGGCCGCGGCATCTGCAGCTTCGTTCCCAGGGATACCGACATGGCCGGGAACCCACATAAAGCTAACCGGCGGACCGACGTCCACCAGCCGCTGAAGAGAGCGTTGGATCCGGTGTACGAAAGGGTGAACCGGGTACGGATCACTGAGGCTCTGGATGGCACTCAGGGAATCTGAGCAGATGACATAAGCAGAATGTCGGTGGCGGCAGATGTAAAGAACAGCCTGGTAGAGGGCAAAGAGCTCAGCTGTGAAGACCGAACAATGGTCATGGAGCCGGTATTGGAAACTTTGTGCCCCGACTATAAAGGAACACCCAACCCCGTCATTGGTCTTAGAGCCATCTGTATAAATGAAAGTCATGGTGATGAACTTCGAACGAAGTTCCAAAAAACGGGAGTGGTAGACCGAACTGGGGGTGACCTCTTTTGGGAGCGAGCTGAGGTCAAGGTGAACGCGGACCTGAGCCTGGAGCCAAGGTGGCGTGTGGCTCTCGCCCACTCGAAAGGTTGCAGGGAGTGAAAAATGAAGGTGTTGAAGGAGGCGACGAAAGCGAACTCCAGGGGGTAGCAGGGCAGAGACATACAACCCGTATTGACGGTCGAGAGAGTCGTCAAAAAAGGAACGATAAGACGGATGGTCGGGCATTGACAGTAGCCGACAGGCATACCGACAAAGCAGTATATCGCGCCGGTAAGTGAGCGGCAATTCGCCAGCGTCAGCATGAAGACTCTCTACGGGACTGGTATAAAATGCTCCGATCGCAAGTCGTAAACCCCGATGTTGTATGGAGTTGAGGCGGCGTAAGATGGATGGCCGTGCAGAGGAGTATACAAAGCTCCCATAATCCAGCTTGGAGCGGACGATCGACCGATATAGACGAAGTAGGACGGTTCGATCCGCTCCCCACGACATACCACTGAGAACACGGAGGACATTTAAAGAACGGGTACAACGGGCGGCCAAATATGACAGATGTGGAGACCAGCTAAGTTTCCTGTCAAAGGTAAGGCCTAAAAATTTGGTTGTCGCCACGATTGGGAGAGCAACTGGACCAAGTCGTAAGGACGGTGGGAGAAACTCTTTGTAGCGCCAGAAGTTAATACAGACCGTCTTCTCGGCAGAAAAACGGAAGCCATTGGCGACACTCCAGGAGTAAAGACGGTCAAGAGAACGCTGAAGACAGCGCTCCAGGACACGTGTACGCTGCGCGCTGCAATAGATGGTAAAATCGTCCACAAAAAGGGAGCCTGATACATCAGCTGGGAGGCAATCCATTATTGGATTGATCGCGATGGCGAACAGAGCGACGCTCAAAACTGAGCCCTGTGGCACCCCATTCTCCTGGCGAAAGGTGTCGGACAGGACAGAACCCACACGTACCCTGAACTGTCGATCCATTAAAAAGGAACGAATAAAAAGAGGGAGGCGACCGCGAAGGCCCCATGTATGCATGGTGCGGAGAATGCCCGCCCTCCAACAGGTGTCGTAAGCCTTCTCCAAATCAAAGAACACAGCCGCGGTCGGGCGCTTCCGCAAGAAGTTATTCATAATGAAGGTCGACAAGGTAACCAGATGGTCAACAGCAGAGCGGCGCCTACGAAATCCACATTGTACATTTGTAAGTAGGCGTCGAGACTCAAGCAGCCAAACCAATCGAGAGTTAACCATTCGCTCCATCACTTTACAGACACAGCTGGTAAGTGAGATAGGTCGATAACTGGAAGGCAAGTGCTTGTCCTTCCCCGGCTTAGGAATCGGGACAACAATAGACTCGCGCCAGCATGCGGGAACATGTCCCTCAATCCAGATGCGATTGTATGTACGAAGAAGAAAACCTTTACCCGCAGGAGAAAGGTTCTTCAGCATCTGAATATGAATAGAATCAGGCCCTGGAGCGGAGGACCGTGATCGGCCAAGTGCGGTTTCGAGTTCCCGCATGGTGAATGGGGCATTATAACTTTCACAATTCGAGGAGCAAAAGTCAGGTGGCCTAGCCTCCTCTGCCTGTTTGCGGGGGAGGAAGGCAGGGTGGTAATGAGCGGAGCTCGAAACCTCGGCGAAAAAGCGGCCGAAGGCATTGGAGACAGCCTCAGGGGCCACAAGGACGTCATTCGCGACCTTCAAGCCAGAAACTGGTGAGTGGGCCTTAGTGCCAGATAGCCGGCGCAGGCTACCCCAGACAACAGAAGAAGGAGTAAAACTGTTGAAGGTGCTTGTGAAAGCAGCCCAGCTGGCTTTCTTGCTTTCTTTAATAATACGACGACACTGAGCACGTAATCGTTTATAATTAATACAATTCGCCACTGTAGGGTGGCGTTTAAAGGTGCGTAAAGCACGTCGACGAGCACGTAAAGCGTCTCTACATGCTGCAGTCCACCAGGGGACCGGTACACGACGTGGAGAAGAAGTAGGGTGAGGGATGGAATATTCAGCAGCAGCGAGAATGACTTCCGTGAGGTGTGCGACCTGACGATCGCAGCTTGTGAAGGTTTGATCCTGAAAGGTCGCCCTGGAAGAAAAGAGCCCCCAGTCTGCCTTGGAGATGGTCCAACTAGAGGAGCACGGAGAGGGAGTATGCTGCAGGAGATGGATAACACACGGGAAGTGGTCGCTCGAATATGTATCAGCAAGTGCATACCACTCAAACCGGCGTGCAAGTTGGGGAGTACATATAGAGAGGTCTAAATGGGAATAGGTATGAGATGTGTCCGAAAGAAAAGTAGGGGCGCCAGTATTAAGGCAGACAAGATTGAGCTGGTTGAAAAGGTCTGCTAACAAGGAGCCCCTCGGGCAGGAGGCTGGAGAACCCCAAAGGGGATGGTGGGCATTGAAGTCTCCAGTTAACAAAAACGGTGCAGGTAGCTGAGCAATAAGTTGCATCATGTCTGCCCTGGTAACGGCAGATGACGATGGAGTGTAAACGGTACAAAAGGAAAACGTAAAAGTGGGGAGAGTAATGCGGATGGCAACTGCCTGCAGGCCGGTGTGCAACGTGATGGGATCGTAGTAAATATCATCCCGGACCAGCAACATAACCCCTCCATGAGCTGGGATACCTACCATAGGGGGTAGGTCAAAACGCACAGAGGTGTAGTGTGCCAAGGCAATGTGATCGCATGGGCGTAGCTTCGTTTCCTGGAGGGCTACGACGAGCGGACGATGCAAGCGGAGCAGCAACTTCAAGTCCTCTCGGTTGGAGCGAATGCTGCGAATATTCCAGTGAATAAGTGCCATCGTAAGAAAAGGAAGATGAGAGAAGGGGTCACCTCGAAGGCCGCTTAGGGCCTGGCTTCGAGCGAGCACTGCCGCCGCTATCAGTAGGCGGACAGTCATCGTCCATGGGGTCTATAGGGTCATCGGCCATCTCGGGAGGATGGCCGGGAGGGGGAGCTTCCTCCGCCGGTGAACGGCCAGATGTACGGCTACCGGCGGTGCGGCCAGGCGAAACGGATGACGGCCTGGGGCGGCAACCGCTGGGTGGCGCAGGAGAAGAGATGCGCCGTGGCGGGGAAGGAGAACTGTGCTTCCTATGCGCCTTTTTGGAAGGACGTTTGGTGGAAGTATCGGTCGAAGGCTGGGAGGTCGAGGGACGGAGGAAGTCTGCACGGGATGGTTCCTTCTTGAAGGACCGTGCATCTGACTTCGGTGTCTTCGACTTAGCAGAAGCTGAGGAAGTGGCTGGTGGCTGTGGTGTGATGGGAGGAAGAGGAGACGTCGACCGCGCGATCTTAGCACTGGCCGAACGGACGACCGTGGTGCTGAAGGTCAGATCGCATGTCTGGGTTGCGACCTCCCGGGTAGTCCGAGGAGAGGCGAGGACAGTACTATATTTCCCCGCTGGGAGCAGCGTGGGCTTCCTACTAGCCAATAGCTTGCGAGCAGCCGAGGTTGACACTTTCTCTTTGACACGAATTTCTTGGATGCAACGTTCGTCCTTATAGACAGGACAGTCGCGGGAGGATGCGGCATGGTCACCCTGACAGTTCACACAATGAGGAGACGGAGGTGGACAGTCAACCTCATGGGCATCCCTGCCACAAGTGACACATTTAGCCGCATTGGAACAAGACTGTCGAGTGTGATTGAAACGCTGACACTGGTAGCAGCGCGTAGGTGTCGGGACATAGGGGCGAACAGAAATAACCTCGTAGCCCGCCTTGATGCGCGATGGCAGCTTAACACTATCGAAGGTCAAGAAGAGTGTCCGGGTCGGTACAAGGTCGTTGTTGACCTTTTTCATGACCCGATGGACAGCCGTCACGCCCTGCTCAGCGAGGAAAGATTGAAGCTCCTCGTCAGTCAATCCGTCGAGGGAGCTAGTATACACTACACCACGAGACGAATTCAAAGTTCGGTGGGCCTCCACCCGGACAGGGAACGTGTACAGGAGGGTGGCCCGAAGCAGTTTTTGTGCCTGAAAGGCATTCTCAGTTTCTAGTAATAAGGTGCCGTTACGCAACCTGGTACAAGATTTGACAGATCCGGCTATGGCATCAACGCCCTTCTGAATAACAAAAGGGTTGACAGAGGAAAAATCCTTTCCGTCCTCAGTGCGAGAAACTACGAGGAACTGTGGGGCAGGCGGTAGTACTTTTGTCACTGTTGGCTGGTCACGTTTCCGTTTTTGGGTCGAAGTCGAAAGCGATGGAGTAGAATCCATTGCGGAGGAATCCCCCATGATTGCCAGCGTCTCCGATGGCGCGCTCCTTCCTTGTGGGGACCCTCTCAGAGGGCACTCCCGCCTTAGGTGAATGTTTACACCTCAGGTCACACCTCCCGAGAAACAGACGGAGGGACCAATCGGCATGGTCAGAAGGTATCAGCTCAGGCAATCACCCCTCCCCGGGCCTGGCCTTTACCAGGGGGTACGCGCGTGCCTTACATGTCTACCCAGGGCGGGGACTTACGCGTTACCCCGTCACCGGCTACGCGTGCGAACGCGTGGGTCGGCCTTCAGACACGCACAGGGAGGAAGGAAGAAGAGGAAAAAGAAGAGAGAGAGGGAGAAAGAGGACAGACTGTCTCAAACGCCGAGGCGGAGACCAGAGAAGGCAAGGAGAAGAAGGCAATGAGAAGGCAAGGAGAAAAAGGCAATGAGAAGGCAAGGAGAAAAAGGCAAGGAGAAAAAGGCAATGAGAAGGCAAGGAGAAAAAGGCAATGAGAAGGCAAGGAGAAAAAGGCAATGAGAAGGCAAGGAGAAAAAAGCAATGAGAAGGCAAGGAGAAGTCAAGGGAAAGAGTAAGGAAGACAGTGAGGTGGAGAAGAGCAAAGAAAGGGACCAACAAAAGGAAGGAAGAAACGAGAAGTTTAAAACCAAAAAGACCACGATTATAGGTCGTGAAGATCGTCCGTCTCCGGACGCAGGCGCTAACTACCCCCGTGAGGGGTCTACCCTATGTGAAGGAGGACTGTAAGGAGCCTCAGAAAGCACCATTTCCAACATTCACCATCTGTAGAAATTACTAGCGCACAGCTGTACATGTCTCCCTTATTTTCTACCCTCAGTGAAGGAGAAATGTAGGGAGCTGCAGAAAGCACCATTTCCAACATTCACCATCTGTAACATAGTTAGCGCACATCTGACCATGTCTCCCTTACTTTCTACGCTTGATGATGAAGAATTGTAAGGAGCCTCAGAAAGCACCATTTCCAACATGTAGACATTACTAGCGCACAGCTGTACATGTCTCCCTTCCTTTCTACCCTAAGTGAAGGAGGACGGTAAGGAGCTGCAGAAAGCACCATTTCCTATATTCACCATCTGTAGACATTACTAGCGCACACAGCTGTACATGTCTCTTTTCCTTTCTACCCTAGGTGAAGGAGGACTGTAAGGAGCTGCAGAAAACACCATTTCCAACATTCACCATCTCTAGACATAGTTAGCGCATATCTGACCATGTCTCCCTTACTTTCTACCCTTGATAAAGAAGAACTGTAAGGAGCCTCAGAAAGCACCATTTCCAACATTCACCATCTGTAGACATTACTAGCGCACAGCTGTACATGTCTCCCTTCCTTTCTACCCTAAGTGAAGGAAGACTGTAAGGAGCTGCAGAAAGCACCATTTCCAACATTCACCATCTGTAGACATAGTTAGCGCACATCTGACCGTGACTCCCTTACTTTCTACCCTTGATGAAGAAGAGCTGTAAGGAGCCTCAGAAAGCACCATTTCCAACATTCACCATCTGTACACATAGTTAGCGTACAGCTGTACACGTCTCCCTTACTCTACACCCAAGGTGAAGGAAAACAGTAAGGAGCTCAGAAGGCACCATTTCCAATATTCACCATCTGTAGACATTACTAGCGCACAGCTGTACATGTCTCCCTTGTTCTCTACACTCGGTGAAGGAGAATTGTAGGGAGCTGCAGAAAGCACCATTTCCTACATTCACCATCCTTAGACATAGTTATCACACACCTGACCTTGCCTTCCTTTCTTTCTACACTTGATGAAGAAGAACTGTAAGGAGCCTCAGAAAGCACCATTTCCAACATACTCCATCTGTAACATAGTTAGCCCACATCTGACCATGTCTTCTTACTTTCTACGCTTGATGAAGAAGAACTGTAAGGAGCCTCAGAAAGCACCATTTCCAACATTCACGATATGTAGACATAGTTAGCGTACAGCTGTACACGTCTCCCATACTCCACACCCTAGGTGAACAAGAACAGTAAGGAGCTCAGAAGGCACCATTTCCAATATTCTCCATCTGTAGACATAGTTTGCGCACAGCTGTACATGTCTCCCTTACTTTCTACCCTCCATGAAGGAGAACTGTAGGGAGCTGCAGAAAGCACCATTTCCTACATTCACTATCTTTAGACATAGTTAGCGCAGACCAGACCTTGCCTCCCTTACATCCTACGCTTGATGAAGAACAACTGTAAGGAGCCTCAGAAAGCACCATTTCCAACATTCACCATCTGTAGACATTACTGGCGCGCAGCTGTACATGTCTCCCTTTCTTTCTACCCTAGGTGAAAGAGGACTGTAAGGAGCTGCGGATGGCACCATTTCATACATTCACCACCTGTAGACATAGTTAGCGCACATCTGAACATATCTCCCTTACGTTCTACCCTTGATGAAGAAGAACTGTAGGGAGCCTCAGAAAGCACCATTTCCATCATTCACCATCTGTAGGCATAGTTAGCGCACATCTGCCCATGTCTACCTTATTTTCTACCCTTGATGAAGAAGAACTGGAAGGAGCCTCAGAGAGAACCATTTCCAACATTCACCATCTGTAGACATAGTTAGCGGACATCTGACCCTGTCTCCCTTACTGTCTACCCTTGATGAAGAAGAACTGTAACGAGCCTCAGAAAGCACCATTTCCAACATTTACCATCTGTAGACATAGTTAGCGTACAGCTTTACACGTCTCCCTTACTCTCTACACTAGGCGAAGGAGGACAGTAAGGAGCTGCAGAAAGCACCATTTCCAACATTCACCATCTGTAGACATTACTTGCGCACAGCTGTACATGTCTCCCTTCCTTTCTACCCTAGGTGAAGGAGGACTGTAAGGAGCTGCAGAAAGCACCATTTCCAACATTCAACATCTGTAGACATTAATAGCGCACAGCTGTACATGTCTTCCTTCTTTCTACCCTAGGTGAAGGAGGACAGTAAGGAGCTGCAGAAAGCACCATTTCCAACATTCACCATCTGTAGACATTACTTGCGCACAGCTGTACATGTCTCCCTTCCTTTCTACCCTAGGTGAAGGAGGACAGTAAGGAGCTGCAGAAAGCACCATTTCCAACATTCACCATCTGTAGACATTACTTGCGCACAGCTGTACATGTCTCCCTTCCTTTCTACCCTAGGTGAAGGAGGACAGTAAGGAGCTGCAGAAAGCACCATTTCCAACATTCACCATCTGTAGATATTAATAGCGCACAGCAGTACATGTCTCCCTTCCTTTCTACCCTAATTGAAGGAGGACAGTAAGGAGCTGCAGAAAGCACCATTTCCAACATTCACCATCTGTAGACATTACTTGCGCACAGCTGTACATGTCTCCCTTCCTTTCTACCCTAGGTGAAGGAGGACAGTAAGGAGCTGCAGAAAGCACCATTTCCAACATTCACCATCTGTAGACATTAATAGCGCACAGCTGTACGTGTCTCCCTTCTTTCTACCCTAGGTGAAGGAGGACTGTAAGGAGCTGCAGAAAGCACCATTTCCAACATTCACCATCTGTAGACATTACTTGCGCACAGCTGTACATGTTTACCTTTCTTTCTACCCTAGGTGAAGGAGGACAGTAAGGAGCTGCAGAAAGCACCATTTCCAACATTCACCATCTGTAGACTTTAATTGCGCACAGCTGTACATGTCTCCCTTCCTTTCTACCCTAGGTGAAGAAGGACAGTAAGGAGCTGCAGAAAGCACCATTTCCAACATTCACCATCAGTAGACATTACTTGCGCACAGCTGTACATGTCTCCCTTCCTTTCTACCCTAGGTGAAGGAGGACAGTAAGGAGCTGCAGAAAGCACCATTTCCAACATTCACCATCTGTAGACATTAATAGCTCACAGCTGTACATGTCTCCCTTCCTTTCTACCCTAGGTGAAGGAGGACAGTAAGGAGCTGCAGAAAGCACCATTTCCAACATTCACCATCTGTAGACATTACTTGCACACAGCTGTACATGTCTCCCTTCCTTTCTACCCTAGGTGAAGGAGGACAGTAAGGAGCTGCAGAAAGCACCATTTCCAACATTCACCATCTGTAGACATTAATAGATAACAGCTGTACGTTTCTCCCTTCTTTCTACCCTAGGTGAAGGAGGACTGTAAGGAGCTGCAGAAAGCACCATTTCCAACATTCACCATCTGTAGACATTATTTGCGCACAGCTGTACATGTCTACCTTTCTTCCTACCCTAGGTGAAGGAGGACAGTAAGGAGGTGCAGAAAGCACCATTTCCAACATTCACCATCTGTAGACATTAAAAGCGCACAGCTGTACATGTCTCCCTTCTTTCTAACCTAGGTATTGGAGGACTGTAAGGAGCTGCAGAAAGCACCATTTCCAACATTCACCATCTGTAGACATAGTTAGCGGAATTCAGACCTTGTCTCCCTTACTTTCTACGCTTGATGAAGAACTGTAAGGAGCTTCAGAAAGCACCATTTCCCACATTCACCATCTGTAGACATTACTTGCGCACAGCTGTACATGTCTCCCTTCCTTTCTACCCTAGGTGAAGGAGGACAGTAAGGAGCTGCAGAAAGCACCATTTCCAACATTCATCATCTGTAGACAGTACTTGCGCTCAGCTGTACATGTCTCCCTTCTTTTCTACCTTAGGTGAAGGAGGACAGTAAGGAGCTGCAGAAAGCACCATTTCCAACATTCACCATCTGTAGACATTAATAGCGCACAGCTGTACATGTCTCCCTTCCTTTCTACCCTAGGTGAAGGAGGACAGTAAGGAGCTGCAGAAAGCACCATTTCCAACATTCACCATCTGTAGACATTACTTGCGCACAGCTGTACATGTCTACCTTCCTATCTACCCTAGGTGAAGGAGGACAGTAAGGAGCTGCAGAAAGCACCATTTCCAACATTCATCATCTGTAGACAGTACTTGCGCTCAGCTGTACATGTCTCCCTTCTTTTCTACCTTAGGTGAAGGAGGACAGTAAGGAGCTGCAGAAAGCACCATTTCCAACATTCACCATCTGTAGACATTAATAGCGCACAGCTGTACATGTCTCCCTTCCTTTCTACCCTAGGTGAAGGAGGACAGTAAGGAGCTGCAGAAAGCACCATTTCCAACATTCACCATCTGTAGACATTACTTGCGCAATGCTGTACATGTCTCCCTTCCTTTCTACCCTAGGTGAAGGAGGACAGTAAGGAGCTGCAGAAAGCACCATTTCCAACATTCACCATCTGTAGACATTACTTGCGCACAGCCGTACATGTCTACCTTCCTTTCTACCCTAGGTGAAGGAGGACAGTAAGGAGCTGCAGAAAGCACCATTTCCAACATTCACCATCTGTAGACATTACTTGCGCACAGCTGTACATGTCTCCCTTCTTTCTACCCTAGGTGAAGGAGGACAGTAAGGAGCTGCAGAAAGCACCATTTCCAACATTCACCATCTGTAGACATTACTTGCGCAGAGCTGTCATGTCTCCCTTCCTTTCTACCCTAGGTGAAGGAGGACAGTAAGGAGCAGCAGAAAGCACCATTTCCAACATTCACCATCTGTAGACATTACTTGCGCACAGCTGTACATGTCTACCTTCCTTTCTACCCTAGGTGAAGGAGGACAGTAAGGAGCTGCAGAAAGCACCATTTCCAACATTCACCATCTGTAGACATTAATAGCGCACATATGTACATGTCTTCCTTCCTTTCTACCCTAGGTGAAGGAGGACAGTAAGGAGCTGCAGAAAGCACCATTTCCAACATTCACCATCTGCAGACATTACTTGCACACAGCTGTACATGTCTCCCTCCCCTTCTACCCTACGTGAAGGAGGACAGTAAGGAGCTGCAGAAAGCACCATTTCCAACATTCACCATCTGTAGACATTAATAGCGCACAGCTGTACATGTGTCCCTTCCTTTCTACCCTAGGTGAAGGAGGACAGTAAGGAGCTGCAGAAAGCACCATTTTTAACATTCACCATCTGTAGACATTACTTGCGCACAGCTGTACATGTCTACCTTCCTTTCTACCCTAGGTGAAGGAGGACAGTAAGGAGCTGCAGAAAGCACCATTTCCAACATTCAACATCTGTAGACATTACTTGCGCACAGCTGTACATGTCTACCTTCCTTTCTACCCTAGGTGAAGGAGGACAGTAAGGAGCTGCAGAAAGCACCATTTCCAACATTCACCATCTGTAGACATTACTTGCGCACAGCTGTACATGTCTACCTTCTTTCTACCCTAGGTGAAGGAGGACTGTAAGGATCTGCAGAAAGCACCATTTCCAACATTCACCATCTGTAGACATAGTTAGCGCACAACTGACCATGTCTCCCTTCTTTCTACCCTTGATGAAGAACAACAGTAATGAGCCTCAGAAAGCACCATTTCCAACATTCACTATCTGTAGACATAGTTAGCGGAAATCAGACCCTGTCTCCCTTACTTTCTACGCATGATGAAGAACTGCAAGGAGCTTCAGAAAGCACCATTTCCCACATTCACCATCTGTAGACATTACTTGCGCACAGCTGTACATGTCTCCTTTCCTTTCTACCCTAGGTGAAGGAGGACAGTAAGGAGCTGCAGAAAGCACCATTTCCAACATTCACCATCAGTAGACATTACTTGCGCACAGCTGTACATGTCTACCTTCTTTCTACCCTAGGTGAAGGAGGACTGTAAGGAGCTGCAGAAAGCACCATTTCCAACATTCACCATCTGTAGACATTAATAGCGCACAGCTGTACATGTCTCCCTTCTTTCTACCCTAGGTGAAGGAGGACTGTAAGGAGCTGCAGAAAGCACCATTTCCAATTTTCACCATCTGTAGACATAGTTAGCGGAAATCAGACCCTGTCTCCCTTACTTTCTACGCTTAAAGAAGAACTGCAAGGAGCTTCAGAAAGCACCATTTCCCACATTCACCATCTGTAGACATTACTTGCGCACAGCTGTACGTGTCTCCCTTCCTTTCTACCCTAGGTGAAGGAGGACAGTAAGGAGCTGCAGAAAGCACCATTTCCAACATTCACCATCTGTAGACATTACTTGCGCACAGCTGTACATGTCTACCTTCTTTCTACCCTAGGTGACGGAGGACTGTAAGGAGCTGCAGAAAGCACCATTTCCAACATTCACCATCTGTAGACATTACTTGCGCACTGCTGTACATGTGTACCTTCCTTTCTACCCTAGGTGAAGGAGGACAGTAAGGAGCTGCTGAAAGCACCATTTCCAACATTCACCATCTGTAGACATTACTTGCGCACAGCTGTACATATCTACCTTCTTTCTACCCTAGGTGATGGAGGACTGTAAGGAGCTGCAGAAAGCACCATTTCCAACATTCACCATCTGTAGACATAGTTAGTGCACATCTGACCATGTCTCCCTTCTTTCTACCCTTGATGAAGAAAGACAGTAATGAGCCTCAGAAAGCACCATTTCCAACATTCACTTTCTGTAGACATAGTTAGCGGAAATCAGACCCTGTCTCCCTTACTTTCTACGCTTGATGAAAAACCGTAAGGAGCTTCAGAAAGCACCATTTCCCACATTCACCATCTGTAGACATTACTTGCGCACAGCTGTACATGTCTGCCTTCCTTTCTACCCTAGGTGAAGGAGGACAGTATGGAGCTGCAGAAAGCACCATTTCCAACATTCACCATCTGTAGACATTAATAGCGCACAGCTGTACATGTCTCCCTTCCTTTCTACCCTAGGTGGAGGAGGACAGTAAGGAGCTGCAGAAAGCACCATTTCCAACATTCACCATCTGTAGACATTAATAGCGCACAGCTGTAAATGTCTCCCTTCCTTTCCACCCTAGGTGAAGGAGGACAGTAAGGAGCTGCAGAAAGCACCATTTCCAACATTCACCATCTGTAGACATTACTTGCGCACACTGTGCATGTCTACCCTCCTTTCAACCCTAGGTGAAGGAGGACAGTAAGGAGCTGCAGAAAGCACCATTTCCAACATTCACCATCTGTAGACATAGTTAGTGCACATCTGACCATGTCTCCCTTCTTTCTATCCTTGATGAAGAAGAACAGTAATGAGCCTCAGAAAGCACCATTTCCAACATTCACCATCTGTAGACATAGTTAGCGGAAATCAGAACCCTGTCTCCCTTACTTTCTACGCTTGATGAAGAACTGTAAGGAGCTTCAGAAAGCACCATTTCCCACATTCACCATCTGTAGACATTACTTGTGCACAGCTGTACATGTCTCCCTTCCTTTCTACCCTAGGTGAAGGAGGACAGTAAGGAGCTGCAGAAAGCACCAATTCCAACATTCACCATCTGTAGACATTTATAGCGCATAGCTGTACATGTCTCCCTTCCTTTCTACCCTAGGTGAAGGAGGACAGTAAGGAGCTGCAGAAAGCACCATTTCCAACATTCACCATCTGTAGACATTACTTGCGCACAGCTGTACATGTCTCCATTCCTTTCTACCCTAGGTGAAGGAGGACAGTAAGGAGCTGCAGAAAGCACCATTTCCAACATTCACCATCTGTAGACATTACTTGCGCACAGCTGTACATGTCTACCTTCCCTTCTACCCTAGGTGAAGGAGGACAGTAAGGAGCTGCAGAAAGCACCATTTCCCACATTCAACATCCTTAGACATTACTTGCGCACAGCTGTACATGTCTCCCTTCCTTTCTACCCTAGATGAAGGAGGACAGTAAGGAGCTGCAGAAAGCACCATTTCCAACATTCACCATCTGTAGACATTACTTGCGCACAGCTGAACATGTCTCCCTTCCTTTCTACCCTAGGTGAAGGACGACAGTAAGGAGCTGCAGAAAGCACCATTTCCAACATTCTCCATCTGTAGATATTACTTGCGCACAGCTGTACATGTCTCCCTTCCTTTCTACCCTAGGTGAAGGAGGACAGTAAGGAGCTGCAGAAAGCACCATTTCCAACATTCACCATCTGTAGACATTACTTGCGCACAGCTGTACATGTCTCCATTCCTTTCTACCCTAGGTGAAGGAGGACAGTAAGGAGCTGCAGAAATCACCATTTCCAACATTCACCATCTGTAGACATTACTTGCGCACAGCTGTACATGTCTACCTTCCTTTCTACCCTAGGTGAAGGAGGACAGTAAGGAGCTGCAGAAAGCACCATTTCCACCATTCACCATCTGTAGACATTACTTGCGCACAGCTGTACATGTCTCCCTTCCTTTCTACCCTAGGTGAAGAAGGACAGTAAGGAGCTGCAGAAAGCACCATTTCCAACATTCACCATCTGTAGACATTACTTGCGCACAGCTGTACATGTCTACCTTCCTTTCTACCCTAGGTGAAGGAGGACAGTAAGGAGCTGCAGAAAGCACCATTTCCAACATTCACCATCTGTTGACATTAAAAGCGCACAGCTGTAAATGTCTCCCTTCCTTTCTACCCTAGGTGAAGGAGGACAGTAAGGAGCTGCAGAAAGCACCATTTCCAACATTCACCATCTGTAGACATTACTTGCGCACAGCTGTACATGTCTCCCTTCCTGTCTACCCTAGGTGAAGGAGGACAGTAAGGAGCTGCAGAAAGCACCATTTCCAACATTCACCATCTGTAGACATTACTTGCGCACAGCTGTACATGTCTCCCTTCCTGTCTACCCTAGGTGAAGGAGGACAGTAAGGAGCTGCAGAAAGCACCATTTCCAACATTCACCATCTGTAGACATTACTTGCGCACAGCTGTACATGTCTCCCTTCCTGTCTACCCTAGGTGAAGGAGGACAGTAAGGAGCTGCAGAAAGCACCATTTCCAACATTCACCATCTGTAGACATTACTTGCGCACAGCTGTACATGTCTACCTTCCTTTCTACCCTAGGTGAAGGAGGACAGTAAGGAACTGCAGAAAGCACCATTTCCAACATTCACCATCTGTAGACATTACTTGCGCACAGCTGTACATGTCTACCTTCCTTTCTACCCTAGGTGAAGGAGGACAGTAAGGAACTGCAGAAAGCACCATTTCCAACATTCACCATCTGTAGACATTACTTGCGCACAGCTGTACATGTCTACCTTCCTTTCTACCCTAGGTGAAGGAGGACAGTAAGGAGCTGCAGAAAGCACCATTTCCAACATTCACCATCTGTAGACATTACTTGCGCACAGCTGTACATGTCTCCCTTCCTTTGTACCCTAGGTGAAGGAGGACAGTAAGGAGCTGCAGAAAGCACCATTTCCAACATTCGCCATCTGTAGACATTACTCGCGCACAGCTGTACATGTCTCCCTTCCTTTCTACCCTAGGTGAAGGAGGACAGTAAGGAGCTGCAGAAAGCACCATTTCCAACATTCACCATCTGTAGACATTACTTGTGCACAGCTGTACATGTCTCCCTTCCTTTCTACCCTAGGTGAAGGAGGACAGTAAGGAGCTGCAGAAAGCACCATTTCCAACATTCACCATCTGTAGACATTAGTTGCGCACAGCTGTACATGTCTCCCTTCCTTTCTACCCTAGGTGAAGGAGGACAGTAAGGAGCTGCAGAAAGTACCATTTCCAACATTCACCATCTGTAGACATTACTTGTGCCCAGCTGTACATGTCTCCCTTCCTTTCTACCCTAGGTGAAGGAGGACAGTAAGGAGCTGCAGAAAGCACCATTTCCAAAATTCACCATCTGTAGACATTACTTGCGCACAGCTGTACATGTCTCCCTTCCTTTCTACCCTAGGTGAAGGAGGACAGTAAGGAGCTGCAGAAAGCACCATTTCCAACATTCACCATCTGTAGACATTACTTGCGCACAGCTGTACATGTCTCCCTTCCTTTCTACCCTAGGTGAAGGAGGACAGTAAGGAGCTGCAGAAAGCACCATTTCCAACATTCACCATCTGTAGACATTACTTGCGCACAGCTGTACATGTGTCCCTTCCTTTCTACCCTAGGTGAAGGAGGACAGTAATGAGCCTCAGAAAGCACCATTTCCAACATTCACCATCTGTAGACATTACTTGCGCACAGCTGTACATGTCTCCCTTCCTTTCTACCCTAGGTGAAGGTGGACTGTAAGGAGCTGCAGAAAGCACCATTTCCAACATTCACCATCTGTAGACATTACTTGCGCACAGCTGTACATGTCTCCCTTCCTTTCTACCCTAGGTGAAGGAGGACTGTAAGGAGCTGCAGAAAGCACCATTTCCAACATGTACCATTTGTAGACATAGTTAGCGCACATCTGACCATGTCTCCCTTCCTTCTACCCTTGATGAAGAAGAACAGTAATGAGCCTCAGAAAGCACCATTTCCAACATTCACCATCTGTAGACATAGTTAGCGGAAATCAGACCACGTCTCCCTTACTTTCTACGCTTGATGAAGAATTGTAAGGAGCTTCAGAAAGCACCATTTCCCACATTCACCATCTGTAGACATTACTTGCGCACAGCTGTACATGTCTGCCTTCCTTTCTACCCTAGGTGAAGGAGGACAGTATGGAGCTGCAGAAAGCACCATTTCCAACATTCACCATCTGTAGACATTAATAGCGCACAGCTGTACATGCCTCCCTTCCTTTCTACCCTAGGTGAAGGAGGACAGTAAGGAGCTGCAGAAAGCACCATTTCCAACATTCACCATCTGTAGACATTACTTGCGCACAGCTGTACATGTCTACCTTCCTTTCTACCCTAGGTGAAGGAGGACAGTAAGGAGCTGCAGAAAGCACCATTTCCAACATTCACCATCTGTAGACATTACTTGCGCACAGCTGTACATGTCTCCCTTCCTTTCTACCCTAGGTGAAGGAGGACAGTAAGGAGCTGCAGAAAGCACCATTTCCAACATTCACCATCTGTAGACATTACTTGCGCACAGCTGTACATGTCTCCATTCCTTTCTACCCTAGGTGAAGGAGGACAGTAAGGAGCTGCAGAAAGCACCATTTCCAACATTTACCATCTGTAGACATTACTTGCGCACAGCTGTACATGTCTCCCATCCTTTCTACCCTAGGTTAAGGAGGACAGTAAGGAGCTGCAAAAAGCACCATTTCCAACATTCACCATCTGTAGACATTACTTACGCACAGCTGTACATGTCTACCTTCCTTTCTACCCTAGGTGAAGGAGGACAGTAAGGAGCTGCAGAAAGCACCATTTCCAACATTCACCATCTGTAGACATTAAGAGCGCACAGCTGTACTTGTCTCCCTTCTTTCTACCCAAGGTGAAGGAGGACTGTAAGGAGCTGCAGAAAGCACCATTTCCAACATTCACCATCTGTAGACATTACTTGCGCACAGCTGTACATGTCTCCCTTCCTTTCTACCCTAGGTGAAGGAGGACAGTAAGGAGCTGCAGAAAGCACCATTTCCAACATTCACCATCTGTAGACATTACTTGCGCACAGCTGTACATGTCTCCCTTCCTTTCTACCCTAGGTGAAGGAGGACAGTAAGGAGCTGCAGAAAGCATCATTTCCAACATTCACCATCTGTAGACATTACTTGCGCACAGCTGTACATGTCTACCTTCCTTTCTACCCTAGGTGAAGGAGGACAGTAATGTTGCGCACAGCTGTACATGTCTCCCTTCCTTCCTACCCTAGGTGAAGGAGGACAGTAAGGAGCTGCAGAATGCACCATTTCCAACATTCACCATCTGTAGACATTACTTGCGCACAGCTGTACATGTCTACCTTCCTTTTTACCCTAGGTGAAGGAGGACAGTAAGGAGCTGGAGAAAGCACCATTTCCATTATTCACCATCTGTAGACATTACTTGCGCACAGCTGTACATGTCTACCTTCCTTTCTACCCTAGGTGAAGGAGGACAGTAAGGAGCTGCAGAAAGCACCATTTCCAACATTCACCATCTGTAGACATTAATAGCGCACAGCTGTACATGTCTCCCTTCTTTCTACCCTAGGTGAAGGTGGACTGTAAGGAGCTGCAGAAAGCACCATTTCCAACATTCACCATCTGTAGACATTACTTGCGCACAGCTGTACATGTATCCCTTCCTTTCTACCCTAGGTGAAGGAGGACAGTAAGGAGCTGCAGAAAGCACCATTTCCAACATTCACCATCTGTAGACATTACTTGCGCACAGCTGTACATGTCTCCCTTCCTTTCTACCCTAGGTGAAGGAGGACTGTAAGGAGCTGCAGAAAGCACCATTTCCAACATTCACCATCTGTAGACATAGTTAGCGCACATCTGACCATATCTCCCTTCCTTCTACCCTTGATGAGGAAGAACAGTAATGAGCCTCAGAAAGCACCATTTCCAACATTCACCATCTGTAGACATAGTTAGCGGAATTCAGACCCTGTCTCCCTTACTTTCTACGCTTGATGAAGTACTGTAAGGAGCTTCAGAAAGCACCATTTCCCACATTCACCATCTGTAGACATTACTTGCGCACAGCTGTACATGTCTGCCTTCCTTTCTACCCTAGGTGAAGGAGGACAGTATGGAGCTGCAGAAAGCACCATTTCCAACATTCACCATCTGTAGACATTACTTGCGCACAGCTGTACATGTCTCCCATCCTTTCTACCCTAGGTGAAGGAGGACAGTAAGAAGCTGCAGAAAGCACCATTTCCAACATTCACCATCTGTAGACATTACTTGCGCACAGCTGTACAAGTCTACCTTCCTTTCTACCCTAGGTGAAGGAGGACAGTAAGGAGCTGCAGAAAGCACCATTTCCAACATTCACCATCTGTAGACATTACTTGCGCACAGCTGTACATGTCTCCCTTCCTTTCTACCCTAGGTGAAGGAGGACAGTAAGGAGCTGCAGAAAGCACCATTTCCAACATTCACCATCTGTAGACATTACTTGCGCACAGCTGTACATGTCTCCCATCCTTTCCTGCCTAGGTTAAGGAGGACAGTAAGGAGCTGCAAAAAGCACCATTTCCAACATTCACCATCTGTAGACATTACTTGCGCACAGCTGTACATGTCTACCTTCCTTTCTACCCTAGGTGAAGGAGGACAGTAAGGAGCTGCAGAAAGCACCATTTCCAACATTCACCATCTGTAGACATTAAGAGCGCACAGCTGTACATGTCTCCCTTCTTTCTACCCTAGGTGAAGGAGGACTGGAAGGAGCTGCAGAAAGCACCAATTCCAACATTCACCATCTGTAGACATTACTTGCGCACAGCTGTACATGTCTCCCTTCCTTTCTACCCTAGGTGAAGGAGGACAGTAAGGAGCTGCAGAAAGCACCATTTCCAACATTCACCATCTGTAGACATTACTTGCGCACAGCTGTACATGTCCCCCTTCCTTTCTACCCTAGGTGAAGGAGGACTGTAAGGAGCTGCAGAAAGCACCATTTCCAACATTCACCATCTGTAGACATAGTTAGCGCACATCTGACCATGTCTCCCTTCCTTCTACCCTTGATGAAGAAGAACAGTAATGAGCCTCAGAAAGCACCATTTCCAACATTCACCATCTGTAGACATAGTTAGCGGAAATCAGACCCCGTCTCCCTTACTTTCTACGCTTGATGAAGAACTGTAAAAAGCTTCAGAAAGCACCATTTCCCACATTCACCATCTGTAGACATTACTTGCGCACAGCTGTACATGTCTGCCTTTCTTTCTACCCTAGGTGAAGGAGGACAGTATGGAGCTGCAGAAAGCACCATTCCCAACATTCACCATCTGTAGACATTAATAGCGCACAGCTGTACATGTCTCCCTTCCTTTCTACCGTAGGTGAAGGAGGACAGTAAGGAGCTGCAGAAAGCACCATTTCCAACATTCACCATCTGTAGACATTACTTGCGCACAGCTGTACATGTCTACCTTCCTTTCTACCCTAGGTGAAGGAGGACAGTAAGGAGCTGCAGAAAGCACCATTTCCAACATTCACCATCTGTAGACATTACTTGCACACAGCTGTACATGTCTCCCTTCCTTTCTACCCTAGGTGAAGGAGGACAGTAAGGAGCTGCAGAAAGCACCATTTCCAACATTCACCATCTGTAGACATTACTTGCGCACAGCTGTACATGTCTCCCATCCTTTCTACCATAGGTTAAGGAGGACAGTAAGGAGCTGCAAAAAGCACCATTTCCAACATTCACCATCTGTAGACATTACTTGCGCACAACTGTACAAGTCTACCTTCCTTCCTACCCTAGGTGAAGGAGGACAGTAAGGAGCTGCAGAAAGCACCATTTCCAACATTCACCATCTGTAGACATTAAGAGCGCACAGCTGTACATGTCTCCCTTCTTTCTACCCTAGGTGAAGGAGGACTGTAAGGAGCTGCAGAAAGCACCATTTCCAACATTCACCATCTGTAGACATTACTTGCGCACAGCTGTACATGTCTCCCTTCCTTTCTACCCTAGGTGAAGGAGGACAGTAAGGAGCTGCAGAAAGCACCATTTCCAACATTCACCATCTGTAGACATTACTTGCGCACAGCTGTACATGTCTCCCTTCCTTTCTACCCTAGGTGAAGGAGGACAGTAAGGAGCTGCAGAAAGCACCATTTCCAACATTCACCATCTGTAGACATAGTTAGCGCACATCTGACCATGTCTCCCTTCCTTCTACCCTTGATGAAGAAGAACAGTAAAGAGCCTCAGAAAGCACCATTTCCAACATTCACCATCTGTAGGCATAGTTAGCGGAAATCAGACCCTGTCTCCCTTACTTTCTACGCTTGATGAAGTACTGTAAGGAGCTTCAGAAAGCACCATTTCCCACATTCACCATCTGTAGACATTACTTGCGCACAGCTGTACATGTCTGCCTTCCTTTCTACCCTAGGTGAAGGAGGACAGTATGGAGCTGCAGAAAGCACCATTTCCAACATTCACCATCTGTAGACATTACTTGTGCACAGCTGTACATGTCTCCCTTCCTTTCTACCCTAGGTGAAGGAGGACAGTAAGGAGCTGCAGAAAGCACCATTTCCAACATTTACCATCTGTAGACATTACTTGCGCACAGCTGTACATGTCTACCTTCCTTTCTACCCTAGGTGAAGGAGGACAGTAAGGAGCTGCAGAAAGCATTTCCAACATTCACCATCTGAAGACATTACTTGCGCACAGCTGTACATGTCTACCTTCCTTTCTACCCTAGGTGAATTAGGACAGTAAGGAGCTGCAGAAAGTACCATTTCCAACATTCACCATCTGTAGACATTACTTGCGCACAGCTGTACATGTCTCCCTTCCTTTCCACCCTAGGTGAAGGAGGACAGTAAGGAGCTGCAGAAAGCACCATTTCCAACATTCAACATCTGTAGACATTACTTGCGCACAGCTGTACATGTCTCCCTTCCTTTCTACCCTAGGTGAAGGAGGACAGTAAGGAGCTGCAGAAAGCGCCATTTCCAACATTCACCATCTGTAGACATTACTTGCGCACAGCTGTACATGTCTCCCTTACTTTCTACCCTTGATGAAGAAGAACAGTAATGAGCCTCAGAAAGCACCATTTCCAACATTCACCATCTGTAGACATAGTTAGCGGAAATCAGACCCCGTCTCCCTTACTTTCTACGCTTGATGAGGAACTGTAAGAAGCTTCAGAGAGCACTAATTCCCACATTCACCATCTGTAGACATTACTTGCGCACAGCTGTACATGTCTCCCTTCCTTTCTACCCTAGGTGAAGGAGGACAGTAAGGAGCTGCAGAAAGCACCATTTCCAACAATCACCATCTGTAGCCATTAATAGCGCACAGCTGTACATGTCTCCCTTCCTTTCTACCCTAGGTGAAGGAGGACAGTAAGGAGCTGCAGAAAGCACCATTTCCCACATTCACCATCTGTAGACATTACTTGCGCACAGCTGTACATGTCTCCCTTCCTTTCTACCCTAGGTGAAGGAGGACAGTAAGGAGCTGCAGAAAGCACCATTTCCAACAATCACCATCTGTAGCCATTAATAGCGCACAGCTGTACATGTCTCCCTTCCTTTCTACCCTAGGTGAAGGAGGACTGTAAGGAGCTGTAGAAAGAACCATTTCCAACATTCACCATCTGTAGACATAGTTAGCGCACATCTGACCATGTCTGCCTTACTTTCTACCCTTGATGAAGAAGAACAGTAATGAGCCTCAGAAAGCACCATTTCCAACATTCACCATCTGTAGACATAGTTAGCGGAAATCAGACCCTGTCTCCCATACTTTCTACGCTTGATGAAGAACTGTAAGGAGCTTCAGAAAGCACCATTTCCCACTTTCACCATCTGTAGACATTACTTGCGCACAGCTGTACATGTCTCCCATCCTTTCTACCATAGGTTAAGGAGGACAGTAAGGAGCTGCAAAAAGCACCATTTCCAACATTCACCATCTGTAGACATTACTTGCGCACAGCTGTACAAGTCTACCTTCCTTTCTACCCTAGGTGAAGTAGGAATGTAAGGAGCTGCAGAAAGCACCATTTCCAACATTCACCATCTGTAGACATGAAGAGCGCACAGCTGTACATGTCTCCCTTCTTTCTACCCTAGGTGAAGGAGGACTGTAAGGAGCTGCAGAAAGCACCATTTCCAACATTCACCATCTGTAGACATTACTTGCGCACAGCTGTACATGTCTCCCTTCCTTTCTACCCTAGGTGAAGGAGGACAGTAAGGAGCTGCAGAAAGCACCATTTCCAACATTCACCATCTGTAGACATTACTTGCGCACAGCTGTACATGTCTCCCTTCCTTTCTACCCTAGGTGAAGGAGGACAGTAAGGAGCTGCAGAAAGCACCATTTCCAACATTCACCATCTGTACACATAGTTAGCGCACATCTGACCATGTCTGGCTCTGAGCACTATGGGACTTAACATCTGTGGTCATCAGTCCCCTAGAACTTAGAACTACTTAAACCTAACTAACCTAAGGATATCACACACATCCATGCCCGAGGCAGGATTCGAACCTGCGACCGTAGCAGCCGTGCGGTTCCGGACTGCGCGCCTAGAACCGCTAGACCACCGCGGCCGGCTGACCATGTCTCCCTTACTTTCTACCCTTGATGAAGAAGAACAGTAATGAGCCTCAGCAAGCACCATTTCCAACATTTACCATCTGTAGACATTACTTGCGCACAGCTGTACATGTCTACCTTCCTTTCTACCCTAGGTGAAGGAGGACAGTAAGGAGCTGCAGAAAGCATTTCCAACATTCACCATCTGAAGACATTACTTGCGCACAGCTGTACATGTCTCCCTTCCTTTCTACCCTAGGTGAAGGAGGACAGTAAGGAGCTGCAGAAAGCACCATTTCCAACATTCACCATCTGTAGACATTACTTGCGCTCAGCTGTACATGTCTCCCGTCCTTTCTACCCTAGGTGAAGGAGGACAGTAAGGAGCTGCAGAAAGCACCATTTCCAACGTTCACCATCTGTAGACACTACTTGCGCACAGCTGTACATGTCTCCCTTCCTTTCTACCCTAGGTGAAGGAGGACTGTAAGGAGCTGCAGAAAGCACCATTTCCAACATTCACCATCTGTAGACATAGTTAGCGCACATCTGACCATGTCTCCCTTCCTTCTACCCTTGATGAAGAAGAACAGTAATGAGCCTCAGAAAGCACCATTTCCAACATTCACCATCTGTAGACATAGTTAGCGGAAATCAGACCCTGTCTCCCTTACTTTCTACGCTTGATGAAGTACTGTAAGGAGATTCAGAAAGCACCATTTCCCACATTCACCATCTGTAGACATTACTTGCGCACAGCTGTACATGTCTGCCTTCCTTTCTACCCTAGGTGAAGGAGGACAGTATGGAGCTGCAGAAAGCACCATTTCCAACATTCACCATCTGTAGACATTACTTGTGCACAGCTGTACATGTCTCCCTTCCTTTCTACCCTAGGTGAAGGAGGACAGTAAGGAGCTGCAGAAAGCACCATTTCCAACATTTACCATCTGTAGACATTACTTGCGCACAGCTGTACATGTCTCCCTTCCTTTCTACCCTAGGTGAAGGAGGACAGTAAGGAGCTGCAGAAAGCACCATTTCCAACATTCACCATCTGTAGACATTACTTGCGCACAGCTGTACATGTCTCCCATCCTTTCTACCCTAGGTAAAGGAGAACAGTAAGGAGCTGCAAAAAGCACCATTTCCAACATTCACCATCTGTAGACATTACTTGCGCACAGCTGTACATGTCTACCTTCCTTTCTACCCTAGGTGAAGGAGGACAGTAAGGAGCTGCAGAAAGCACCATTTCCAACATTCACCATCTGTAGACATTAATAGCGCACAGCTGTACATGTCTCCCTCCCTTTCTACCCTAGGTGAAGGAGGACTGTAAGGAGCTGCAGAAAGCACCATTTCCAACATTCACCATCTGTAGACATTACTTGCGCACAACTGTACATGTCTCCCTTCCTTTCTACCCTAGGTGAAGGAGGACAGTAAGGAGCTGCAGAAAGCACCATTTCCAACATTCACAATCTGTAGACATTACTTGCGCACAGCTGTGCATGTCCCCCTTCCTTTCTACCCTAGGTGAAGGAGGACTGTAAGGAGCTGCAGAAAGCAACATTTCCAACATTCACCATCTGTAGACATAGTTAGCGCACATCTGACCATGTCTCCCTTCCTTCTACCCTTGATGAAGAAGAACAGTAATGAGCCTCAGAAAGCACCATTTCCAACTTTCACCATCAGTAGACATAGTTAGCGGAAATCAGACCCCGTCTCCCTTACTTTCTACGCTTGATGAAGAACTGTAAGGGGCTTCAGAAAGCAACATTTCCCACACTCACCATCTGTAGACATTACTTGCGCACAGCTGTACATGTCTGCCTTCCTTTCTACCCTAGGTGAAGGAGGACAGTATGGAGCTGCAGAAAGCACCATTTCCAACATTCACCATCTGTAGACATTAATAGCGCACAGCTGTACATGTCTCCCTTCCTTTCTACCCTAGGTGAAGGAGGACAGTGAGAAACTGCAGAAAGCACCATTTCCAACATTCACCATCTGTAGACATTACTTGCGCACAGCTGTACATGTCTACCTTCCTTTCTACCCTAGGTGAATTAGGACAGTAAGGAGCTGCAGAAAGCACCATTTCCAACATTCACCATCTGTAGACATTACTTGCGCACAGCTGTACATGTCTCCCTTCCTTTCCACCCTAGGTGAAGGAGGACAGTAAGGAGCTGCAGAAAGCACCATTTCCAACATTCAACATCTGTAGACATTACTTGCGCACAGCTGTACATGTCTCCCTTCCTTTCTACCCTAGGTGAAGGAGGACAGTAAGGAGCTGCAGAAAGCACCATTTCCAACATTCACCATCTGTAGACATTACTTGCGCACAGCTGTACATGTCTCCCTTCCTTTCTACCCTAGGTGAAGGAGGACAGTAAGGAGCTGCAGAAAGCACCAATTCCAACATTCACCATCCGTAGACATTACTTGCGCACAGCTGTACATGTCTCCCTTCCTTTCTACCCTAGGTGAAGGAGGACAGTAAGGAACTGCAGAAAGCACCATTTCCAACATTCACCATCTGTAGACATAGTTAGCGCACATCTGACCATGTCTCCCTTCCTTGTACCCTTGATGAAGAAGAACAGTAATGAGCCTCAGAAAGCACCATTTCCAACATTCACCATCTGTAGACATAGTTAGCGGAAATCAGACCCTGTCTCCCTTACTTTCTACGCTTGATGAAGAACTGTAAAGAGCTTCAGAAAGCACCATTTCCCACATTCACCATCTGTAGACATTACTTGCGCACAGCTGTACATGTCTGCCTTCCTTTCTACCCTAGGTGAAGGAGGACAGTATGGAGCTGCAGAAAGCACCATTTCCAACATTCACCATCTGTAGACATTAATAGCGCACAGCTGTACATCTCTCCCTTCCTTTCTACCCTAGGTGAAGGAGGACAGTAAGGAGCTGCAGAAAGCACCATTTCCAACATTCACCATCTGTAGACATTACTTGCGCACAGCTGTACATGTCTACCTTCCTTTCAACCCTAGGTGAAGGAGGACAGTAAGGAGCTGTAGAAAGCACCATTTCCAACATTCACCATCTGTAGACATTACTTGCGCACAGCTGCACATGTCTCCCTTCCTTTCTACCCTAGGTGAAGGAGGACAGTAAGGAGCTGCAGAAAGCACCATTTCCAACATTCACCATCTGTAGACATTACTTGCGCACAGCTGTACATGTCTACTTTCCTTTCTACCCTAGGAGAAGGAGGACAGTAAGGAGCTGCAGAAAGCACCATTTCCAACATTCACCATCTGTAGATATTACTTGCGCACAGCTGTACATGTCTCCCTTCCTTTCTTTCCTAGGTGAAGGAGGACAGTAAGGAGCTGCAGAAAGCACCATTTCCAACATTCACCATCTGTAGACATTAATAGCGCACAGCTGTACATGTCTCCCTTCCTTTCTACCCCAGGTGAAGGAGGACAGTAAGGAGCTGCAGAAAGCACCATTTCCAACATTCACCATCTGTAGACATTACTTGCGCACAGCTGTAAATGTCTACCTTCCTTTCTACCCTAGGTGAAGGAGGACAGTAAGGAGCTGCAGAAAGCACCATTTCCAACATTCACCATCTGTAGACATTACTTGCGCACAGCTGTACATGTCTCCCTTCCTTTCTACCCTAGGTGAAGGAGGACAGTAAGGAGCTGCAGAAAGCACCATTTCCAACATTCACCATCTGTAGACATTAATAGCGCACAGCTGTACATGTCTCCCTTCCTTTCTACCCTAGGTGAATTAGGACAGTAAGGAGCTGCAGAAAGCACCATTTCCAACATTCACCATCTGTAGGCATTACTTGCGCACAGCTGTACATGTCTACCTTCCTTTCTACCCTAGGTGAAGGAGGACAGTAAGGAGCTGCAGAAAGCACCATTTCCAACATTCACCATCTGTAGACATTAAGAGCGCACAGCTGTACATGTCTCCCTTCTTTCTACCCTAGGTGAAGGAGGACTGTAAGGAGCTGCAGAAAGCACCATTTCCAACATTCACCATCTGTAGACATTACTTGCGCACAGCTGTACATGTCTCCCTTCCTTTCTACCCTAGGTGAAGGAGGAGTGTAAGGAGCTGCAGAAAGCACCATTTCCAACATTCACCATCTGTAGACATTACTTGCGAACAGCTGTACATGTCTCCCTTCCTTTCTACCCTAGGTGAAGGAGGACAGTAAGGAGCTGCAGAAAGAACCATTTCCAACATTCACCATCTGTAGACATAGTAGGCGGAAATCAGACCCTGTCTCCCTTACTTTCTACGCTTGATGAAGAACTGTAAGGAGCTTCAGAAAGCACCATTTCCCACATTCACCATCTGTAGACATTAATTGCGCACAGCTGTACATGTCGCCCTTCCTTTCTACCCTAGGTGAAGGAGGACAGTAAGGAGCTGCAGAAACCACCATTTCCAACATTCACCATCTGTAGACATTAAGAGCGCACAGCTGTACATGTCTCCCTTCCCTTCTACCCTAGGTGAAGGAGGACAGTAAGGAGCTGCAGAAAGCACCATTTCCAACATTCACCATCTGTAGACATTACTTGCGCACAGCTGTACATGTCTCCCTTCCTTTCTACCCTAGGTGAAGGAGGACACTAAGGAGCTGCAGAAAGCACCATTTCCAACATTCACCATCTGTAGACATTAAGAGCGCACAGCTGTACATGTCTCCCTTCCTTTCTACCCTAGGTGAAGGAGGACTGTAAGGAGCTGCAGAAAGCACCATTTCCAACATTCACCATCTGTAGACATTACTTGCGCTTCAGAAAGCACCATTTCCCACATTCACCATCTGTAGCCATTAATAGCACACAGCTGTACATGTCTCCCTTCCTTTCTACCCTAGGTGAAGGAGGACAGTAAGGAGCTGCAGAAAGCACCATTTCCAACATTCACCATCTGTAGACATTACTTGCGCACAGCTGTACATGTCTACCTTCCTTTCTACCCTAGGTGAAGGAGGACAGTAAGGAGCTGCAGAAAGCACCATTTCCAACATTCACCATCTGTAGACATTACTTGCGCACAGCTGTAAATGTCTCCCTTCCTTTCTACCCTAGGTGAAGGAGGACAGTAAGGAGCTGCAGAAAGCACCATTTCCAACATTCAACATCTGTAGACATTACTTGCGCACAGCTGTACATGTCTCCCTTCCTTTCTACCCTAGGTGAAGGAGGACAGTAAGGAGCTGCAGAAATCACCAATTCCAACATTCACCATCTGTAGACATTACTTGCGCACAGCTGTACATGTCTCCCTTCCTTTCTACCCTAGGTGAAGGAGGACAGTAAGGAGCTGCAGAAAGCACCATTTCCAACATTCACCATCTGTAGACATTAATAGCGCACAGGTGTACATGTCTCCCTTCCTTTCTACCCTAGGTGAAGGAGGACAGTAAGGAGCTGCAGAAAGCACCATTTCCAACATTCACCATCTGTAGACATTACTTGCGGACAGCTGTACATGTCTACCTTCCTTTCTACCCTAGGTGAAGGAGGACAGTAAGCAGCTGCAGAAAGCACCATTTCCAACATTCACCATCTGTAGACATTACTTGCGGACAGCTGTACATGTCTACCTTCCTTTCTACCCTAGGTGAAGGAGGACAGTAAGGAGCTGCAGAAAGCACCATTTCCAACATTCACCATCTGTAGACATGAATAGCGCACAGCTGTACATGTCTCCCTTCCTTTCTACCCTAGGTGAAGGAGGACAGTAAGGAGCTGCAGAAAACACCATTTCCAACATTCACCATCTGTAGACATTACTTGCGCACAGCTGTACATGTCTACCTTCCTTTCTACCCTAGGTGAAGGAGGACAGTAAGGAGCTGCAGAAAGCACCATTTCCAACATTCACCATCTGTAGACATTACTTGCGTACAGCTGTACATGTCTACCTTCCTTACTACCCTAGGTGAAGGAAGACAGTAAGGAGCTGCAGAAAGCACCATTTCCAACATTCACCATCTGTAGACATTAATAGTGCACAGCTGTACATGTCTCCCTTCCTTTCTACCCTAGGTGAATTAGGACAGTAAGGAGCTGCAGAAAGCACCATTTCCAACATTCACCATCTGTAGGCATTACTTGCGCACAGCCGTACATGTCTACCTTCCTTTCTACACTAGGTGAAGGAGGACAGTAAGGAGCTGCAGAAAGCACCATTTCCAACAAGCACCATCTGTAGACATTAATAGCGCACAGCTGTACATGTCTCCCTTCTTTCTACCCTAGGTGAAGGAGGACTGTAAGGAGCTGCAGAAAGCAACATTTCCAACATTCACCATCTGTAGACATAGTTAGCGCACATCTGACCATGTCTCCCTTACTTTCTACCCTTGATGAAGAAGAACAGTAATGAGCCTCAGAAAGCACCATTTCCAACATTCACCATATGTAGACATAGTTAGCGGAAATCAGACCCTGTCTCCCTTCCTTTCTACGCTTGATGAAGAACTGTAAGGAGCTTCAGAAAGCACCATTTCCCACATTCACCATCTGTAGACATTAATTGCGCACAGCTGTACATGTCGCCCTTCCTTTCTACCCTAGGTGAAGGAGGACAGTAAGGAGCTGCAGAAAGCACCATTTCCAACATTCACCATCTGTAGACATTACTTGCGCACAGCTGTACATGTCTCCCTTCCTTTCTACCCTAGGTGAAGGAGGACACTAAGGAGCTGCAGAAAGCACCATTTCCAACATTCACCATCTGTAGACATTACTTGCGCACAGCTGTACATGTCTCCCTTCCCTTCTACCCTAGGTGAAGGAGGACAGTAAGGAGCTGCAGAAAACACCATTTCCAACATTCACCATCTGTAGACATTACTTGCACACAGCTGTACATGTCTCCCTTCCTTTCTACCCTAGGTGAAGGAGGACGGTAAGGAGCTGCAGAAAGCACCATTTCCAACATTCACCATCTGTAGACATTACTTGCGCACAGCTGTACATGTCTACCTTCCTTTCTACCCTAGGTGAAGGAGGACAGTAAGGAGCTGCAGAAAGCACCATTTCCAACATTCACCATCTGTAGACATTACTTGCGGACAGCTGTACATGTCTACCTTCCTTTCTACCCTAGGTGAAGGAGGACAGTAAGGAGCTGCAGAAAGCACCATTTCCAACATTCACCATCTGTAGACATGAATAGCGCACAGCTGTACATGTCTCCCTTCCTTTCTACCCTAGGTGAATTAGGACAGTAAGGAGCTGCAGAAAGCACCATTTCCAACATTCACCATCTGTAGGCATTACTTGCGCACAGCCGTACATGTCTACCTTCCTTTCTACCCTAGGTGAAGGAGGACAGTAAGGAGCTGCAGAAAGCACCATTTCCAACAAGCACCATCTGTAGACATTAATAGCGCACAGCTGTACATGTCTCCCTTCTTTCTACCCTAGGTGAAGGAGGACTGTAAGGAGCTGCAGAAAGCACCATTTCCAACATTCACCATCTGTAGACATAGTTAGCGCACATCTGACCATGTCTCCCTTACTTTCTACCCTTGATGAAGAAGAACAGTAATGAGCCTCAGAAAGCACCATTTCCAACATTCTCCATATGTAGACATAGTTAGCGGAAATCAGACCCTGTCTCCCTTCCTTTCTACGCTTGATGAAGAACTGTAAGGAGCTTCAGAAAGCACCATTTCCCACATTCACCATCTGTAGACATTAATTGCGCACAGCTGTACATGTCGCCCTTCCTTTCTACCCTAGGTGAAGGAGGACAGTAAGGAGCTGCAGAAAGCACCATTTCCAACATTCACCATCTGTAGACATTACTTGCGCACAGCTGTACATGTCTCCCTTCCTTTCTACCCTAGGTGAAGGAGGACACTAAGGAGCTGCAGAAAGCACCATTTCCAACATTCACCATCTGTAGACATTACTTGCGCACAGCTGTACATGTCTCCCTTCCTTTGTACCCTAGGTGAAGGAGGACAGTAAGGAGCTGCAGAAAGCACCATTTCCAACATTCACCATCTGTAGACATTACTTGCGCACAGCTGTACATGTCTCCCTTCCTTTCTACCCTAGGTGAAGGAGGACAGTAAGGAGCTGCAGAAAGCACCATTTCCAACATTCACCATATGTAGACATTACTTGCGCACAGCTGTACATGTCTCCCTTCCTTTCTACCCTAGGTGAAGGAGGACAGTAAGGAGCTGCAGAAAGCACCATTTCTAACATTCACCATCTGTAGACATTAATAGCGCACTGCTGTACATGTCTCCCCTCCTTTTTACCCTAGGTGAAGGAGGACAGTAAGGAGCTGCAGAAAGCACCATTTCCAACATTCACTATCTGTAGACATTACTTGCGCACAGCTGTACATGTCTCCCTTCTTTCTACCCTAGGTGAAGGAGGACTGTAAGGAGCTGCAGAAAGCAACATTTCCAACATTCACCATCTGTAGACATTACTTGCGCACAGCTGTACATGTCTACCTTCCTTACTACCCTAGGTGAAGGAAGACAGTAAGGAGCTGCAGAAAGCACCATTTCCAACATTCACCATCTGTAGACATAGTTAGCGCACATCTGACCATGTCTCCCTTACTTTCTACCCTTGATGAAGATGAACAGTAATGAGCCTCAGAAAGCACCATTTCCAACATTCACCATCTGTAGACATAGTTAGCGGAAATCAGACCCTGTCTCCCTTACTTTCTACGCTTGATGAACTGTAAGGAGCTTCAGAAAGCACCATTTCCCACATTCACCATCTGTAGACATTAATTGCGCACAGCTGTACATGTCGCCCTTCCTTTCTACCCTAGATGAAGGAGGACTGTAAGGAGCTGCAGAAAGCACCATTTCCAACATTCACCATCTGTAGACATTAAGAGCGCACAGCTGTACATGTCTCCCTTCCTTTCTACCCTAGGTGAAGGAGGACTGTAAGGAGCTGCAGAAAGCACCATTTCCAACATTCACCATCTGTAGACATTACTTGCGCACAGCTGTACATGTCTCCCTTCCTTTGTACCCTAGGTGAAGGAGGACACTAAGGAGCTGCAGAAAGCACCATTTCCAACATTCACCATCTGTAGACATTAAGAGCGCACAGCTGTACATGTCTCCCTACCTTTCTACCCTAGGTGAAGGAGGACTGTAAGGAGCTGCAGAAAGCACCATTTCCAACATTCACCATCTGTAGACATTACTTGCGCACAGCTGTACATGTCTCCCTTCCTTTCTACCCTAGGTGAAGGAGGACTCTAAGGAGCTGCAGAAAGCACCATTTCCAACATTCACCATCTGTAGACATAGTTAGCGGATATCAGACCCTGTCTCCCTTACTTTCTACGCTTGATGAAGAACTGTAAGGAGCTTCAGAAAGCACCAACTCCCACATTCACCATCTGTAGACATTACTTGCGCACAGCTGTACATGTCTCCCTTCCTTTCTACCCTAGGTGAAGGAGGACAGTAAGGAGCTGCAGAAAGCACCATTTCCAACATTCACCATCTGTAGACATTACTTGCGCACAGCTGTAAATGTCTCCCTTCCTTTCTACCCTAGGTGAAGGAGGACAGTAAGGAGCTGCAGAAAGCACCATTTCCAACATTCACCATCTGTAGACATTACTTGCGCACAGCTGTACATGTCTCCCTTCCTTTCTACCCTAGGTGAAGGAGGACAGTAAGGAGCTGCAGAAAGCACCAATTCCAACATTCACCATCTGTAGACATTACTTGCGCACAGCTGTACATGTCTCCCTTCCTTTCTACCCTAGGTGAAGGAGGACAGTAAGGAGCTGCAGAAAGCACCATTTCCAACATTCACCATCTGTAGACATTAATAGCGCACAGCTGTACATGTCTCCCTTCCTTTCTACCCTAGGTGAAGGAGGACAGTTTTTTTTTTTTTTTTTTTTTTTTTTTTTTTTTGTGGTTTTAGGGCGCACAACTTCAATGGTCATTAGCGCCCTGACTACTCTAAAAATGCACCGCGAGCCACAAGTTGACAACAACAACTAAAAGGAAAAACACAATAAAAGACAGACTGACAGGCATAGGATTAAAAAACTTCATCAAATGTCCTTAGCAAGGTGTGTCAAATTGATAAAACAAAGAACACGAGCAGCTGCTCGTGGGTCATCCGCTAAAACGGCATCGAAAGTAATAGGCAGGTTAAGATCGAGGCGCAGTTGGTTAAGATCGGGACAGGACATTAAAATGTGTCTAACTGTCAGCAAGTGCCCACATGGGCAGAACGGCGCCGGCGCAGCCGTCAGCAGATGGCGATGGCTGAACCGGCAGTGTCCAATCCTTAACCTTGCTAAAACGACCTCCTCCCGCCGAGAAGGGCGTGAGGAGGACGTCCAAGCCACGGGAAGAGGTTTTAAGGCCCGAAGCTTGTTGTCGGTAAGTGCAGCCCAATCGGCATGCCACAGCGACACAACGCGCCGACAAATGACCCTGCTAAGATCGGACGAAGGGACACAACAAGAAGCTGTCCGAGGCTGGAGGACCGCAGCCTTGGCCGCGGCATCTGCAGCTTCGTTCCCAGGGATACCGACATGGCCGGGAACCCACATAAAGCTAACCGGCGGACCGACGTCCACCAGCCGCTGAACAGAGCGTTGGATCCGGTGTACGAAAGGGTGAACCGGGTACGGATCACTGAGGCTCTGGATGGCGCTCAGGGAATCGGAGCAGATGACATAAGCAGAATGTCGGTGGCGGCAGATGTAAAGAACAGCCTGGTAGAGGGCAAAGAGCTCAGCTGTGAAGACCGAACAATGGTCATGGAGCCGGTATTGGAAACTTTGTGCCCCGACTATAAAGGAACACCCAACCCCGTCATTGGTCTTAGAGCCATCTGTATAAATGAAAGTCATGGTGATGAACTTCGAACGAAGTTCCAAAAAACGGGAGTGGTAGACCGAACTGGGGGTGACCTCTTTTGGGAGCGAGCTGAGGTCAAGGTGAACGCGGACCTGAGCCTGGAGCCAAGGTGGCGTGTGGCTCTCGCCCACTCGAAAGGTTGCAGGGAGTGAAAAAGGAAGGTGTTGAAGGAGGCGACGAAAGCGAACTCCAGGGGGTAGCAGGGCAGAGACATACAACCCGTATTGACGGTCGAGAGAGTCGTCAAAAAAGGAACGATAAGACGGATGGTCGGGCATTGACAGTAGCCGACAGGCATACCGACAAAGCAGTATATCGCGCCGGTAAGTGAGCGGCAATTCGCCAGCGTCAGCATGAAGACTCTCTACGGGACTGGTATAAAATGCTCCGATCGCAAGTCGTAAACCCCGATGTTGTATGGAGTTGAGGCGGCGTAAGATGGATGGCCGTGCAGAGGAGTATACAAAGCTCCCATAATCCAGCTTGGAGCGGACGATCGACCGATATAGACGAAGTAGGACGGTTCGATCCGCTCCCCACGACATACCACTGAGAACACGGAGGACATTTAAAGAACGGGTACAACGGGCGGCCAAATATGACACATGTGGAGACCAGCTAAGTTTCCTGTCAAAGGTAAGGCCTAAAAATTTGGTTGTCTCCACGATTGGGAGAGCAACGGGACCAAGTCGTAAGGACGGTGGGAGAAACTCTTTGTAGCGCCAGAAGTTAATACAGACCGTCTTCTCGGCAGAAAAACGGAAGCCATTGGCGACACTCCAGGAGTAAAGACGGTCAAGAGAACGCTGAAGACAGCGCTCCAGGACACGTGTACGCTGCGCGCTGCAATAGATGGTAAAATCGTCCACAAAAAGGGAGCCTGATACATCAGCTGGGAGGCAATCCATTATTGGATTGATCGCGATGGCGAACAGAGCGACGCTCAAAACTGACCCCTGTGGCACCCCATTCTCCTGGCGAAAGGTGTCGGACAGGACAGAACCCACACGTACCCTGAACTGTCGATCCATTAAAAAGGAACGAATAAAAAGAGGGAGGCGACCGCGAAGGCCCCATGTATGCATGGTGCGGAGAATGCCCGCCCTCCAACAGGTGTCGTAAGCCTTCTCCAAATCAAAGAACACAGCCGCGGTCGGGCGCTTCCGCAAGAAGTTATTCATAATGAAGGTCGACAAGGTAACCAGATGGTCAACAGCAGAGCGGCGCCTACGAAATCCACATTGTACATTTGTAAGTAGGCGTCGAGACTCAAGCAGCCAAACCAATCGAGAGTTAACCATTCGCTCCATCACTTTACAGACACAGCTAGTAAGTGAGATAGGTCGATAACTGGAAGGCAAGTGCTTGTCCTTCCCCGGCTTAGGAATCGGGACAACAATAGACTCGCGCCAGCATGCGGGAACATGTCCCTCAATCCAGATGCGATTGTATGTACGAAGAAGAAAACCTTTACCCGCAGGAGAAAGGTTCTTCAGCATCTGAATATGAATAGAATCAGGCCCTGGAGCGGAGGACCGTGATCGGCCAAGTGCGGTTTCGAGTTCCCGCATGGTGAATGGGGCATTATAACTTTCACAATTCGAGGAGCAAAAGTCAGGGGGCCTAGCCTCCTCTGCCTGTTTGCGGGGGAGGAAGGCAGGGTGGTAATGAGCGGAGCTCGAAACCTCGGCGAAAAAGCGGCCGAAGGCATTGGAGACAGCCTCAGGGGCCACAAGGACTTCATTCGCGACCTTCAAGCCAGAAACTGGGGAGTGGACCTTAGTGCCAGATAGCCGGCGCAGGCTACCCCAGACAACAGAAGAAGGAGTAAAACTGTTGAAGGTGCTTGTGAAAGCAGCCCAGCTGGCTTTCTTGCTTTCGTTAATAATACGACGACACTGAGCACGTAATCGTTTATAATTAATACAATTCGCCACTGTAGGGTGGCGTTTAAAGGTGCGTAAAGCACGTCGACGAGCACGTAAAGCGTCTCTACATGCTGCAGTCCACCAGGGGACCGGTACACGACGTGGAGAAGAAGTAGGGTGAGGGATGGAATATTCAGCAGCAGCGAGAATGACTTCCGTGAGGTGTGCGACCTGACGATCGCAGCTTGTGAAGGTTTGATCCTGAAAGGTCGCCCTGGAAGAAAAGAGCCCCCAGTCTGCCTTGGAGATGGTCCAACTAGAGGAGCACGGAGAGGGAGTATGCTGCAGGAGATGGATAACACACGGGAAGTGGTCGCTCGAATATGTATCAGCAAGTGCATACCACTCAAACCGGCGTGCAAGTTGGGGAGTACAGATAGAGAGGTCTAAATGGGAATAGGTATGAGATGTGTCCGAAAGAAAAGTAGGGGCGCCAGTATTAAGGCAGACAAGATTGAGCTGGTTGAAAAGGTCTGCTAACAAGGAGCCCCTCGGGCAGGAGGCTGGAGAACCCCAAAGGGGATGGTGGGCATTGAAGTCTCCAGTTAACAAAAACGGTGCAGGTAGCTGAGCAATAAGTTGCATCATGTCTGCCCTGGTAACGGCAGATGACGATGGAGTGTAAACGGTACAAAAGGAAAACGTAAAAGTGGGGAGAGTAATGCGGATGGCAACTGCCTGCAGGCCGGTGTGCAACGTGATGGGATCGTAGTAAATATCATCCCGGACCAGCAACATAACCCCTCCATGAGCTGGGATACCTACCATAGGGGGTAGGTCAAAACGCACAGAGGTGTAGTGTGCCAAGGCAATGTGATCGCATGGGCGTAGCTTCGTTTCCTGGAGGGCTACGACGAGCGGACGATGCAAGCGGAGCAGCAACTGCAAGTCCTCTCGGTTGGAGCGAATGCTGCGAATATTCCAGTGAATAAGTGCCATCGTAAGAAAAGGAAGATGAGAGAAGGGGTCACCTCGAAGGCCGCTTAGGGCCTGGCTTCGAGCGAGCACTGCCGCCGCTATCAGTAGGCGGACAGTCATCGTCCATGGGGTCTATAGGGTCATCGGCCATCTCGGGAGGATGGCCGGGAGGGGGAGCTTCCTCCGCCGGTGAACGGCCAGATGTACGGCTACCGGCGGTGCAGCCAGGCGAAACGGATGACGGCCTGGGGCGGCAACCGCTGGGTGGCGCAGGAGAAGAGATGCGCCGTGGCGGGGAAGGAGAACTGTGCTTCCTATGCGCCTTTTTGGAAGGACGTTTGGTGGAAGTATCGGTCGAAGGCTGGGAGGTCGAGGGACGGAGGAAGTCTGCACAGGATGGTTCCTTCTTGAAGGACCGTGCATCTGACTTCGGTGTCTTCGACTTAGCAGAAGCTGAGGAAGTGGCTGGTGTCTGTGGTGTGATGGGAGGAAGAGGAGACGTCGACCGCGCGATCTTAGCACTGGCCGAACGGACGACCGTGGTGCTGAAGGTCAGATCGCATGTCTGGGTTGCGACCTCCCGGGTAGTCCGAGGAGAGGCGAGGACAGTACTATATTTCCCCGCTGGGAGCAGCGTGGGCTTCCTACTAGCCAATAGCTTGCGAGCAGCCGAGGTTGACACTTTCTCTTTGACACGAATTTCTTGGATGCAACGTTCGTCCTTATAGACAGGACAGTCGCGGGAGGATGCGGCATGGTCACCCTGACAGTTCACACAATGAGGAGACGGAGGTGGACAGTCACCCTCATGGGCATCCCTGCCACAAGTGACACATTTAGCCGCATTGGAACAAGACTGTCGAGTGTGATTGAAACGCTGACACTGGTAGCAGCGCGTAGGTGTCGGGACATAGGGGCGAACAGAAATAACCTCGTAGCCCGCCTTGATGCGCGATGGCAGCTTAACACTATCGAAGGTCAAGAAGAGTGTCCGGGTCGGTACAAGGTCGTTGTTGACCTTTTTCATGACCCGATGGACAGCCGTCACGCCCTGCTCAGCGAGGAAAGATTGAAGCTCCTCGTCAGTCAATCCGTCGAGGGAGCTAGTATACACTACACCACGAGACGAATTCAAAGTTCGGTGGGCCTCCACCCGGACAGGGAACGTGTACAGGAGGGTGGCCCGAAGCAGTTTTTGTGCCTGAAAGGCATTCTCAGTTTCTAGTAATAAGGTGCCGTTACGCAACCTGGTACAAGATTTGACAGATCCGGCTATGGCATCAACGCCCTTCTGAATAACAAAAGGGTTGACAGAGGAAAAATCCTTTCCGTCCTCAGTGCGAGAAACTACGAGGAACTGTGGGGCAGGCGGTAGTACTTTTGTCACTGTTGGCTGGTCACGTTTCCGTTTTTGGGTCGAAGTCGAAAGCGATGGAGTAGAATCCATTGCGGAGGAATCCCCCATGATTGCCAGCGTCTCCGATGGCGCGCTCCTTCCTTGTGGGGACCCTCTCAGAGGGCACTCCCGCCTTAGGTGAATGTTTACACCTCAGGTCACACCTCCCGAGAAACAGACGGAGGGACCAATCGGCATGGTCAGAAGGTATCAGCTCAGGCAATCACCCCTCCCCGGGCCTGGCCTTTACCAGGGGGTACGCGCGTGCCTTACATGTCTACCCAGGGCGGGGACTTACGCGTTACCCCGTCACCGGCTACGCGTGCGAACGCGTGGGTCGGCCTTCAGACACGCACAGGGAGGAAGGAAGAAGAGGAAAAAGAAGAGAGAGAGGGAGAAAGAGGACAGACTGTCTCAAACGCCGAGGCGGAGACCAGAGAAGGCAAGGAGAAGAAGGCAATGAGAAGGCAAGGAGAAAAAGGCAATGAGAAGGCAAGGAGAAAAAGGCAATGAGAAGGCAAGGAGAAAAAGGCAATGAGAAGGCAAGGAGAAGGCAAGGAGAAAAAGGCAATGAGAAGGCAAGGAGAAAAAGGCAATGAGAAGGCAAAGAGAAAAAGGCAATGAGAAGGCAAAGAGAAAAAGGCAATGAGAAGGCAAGGAGAAGTCAAGGGAAAGAGTAAGGAAGACAGTGAGGTGGAGAAGAGCAAAGAAAGGGACCAACAAAAGGAAGGAAGAAACGAGAAGTTTAGAACCAAAAAGACCACGATTATAGTTCGTGAAGATCGTCCGTCTCCGGACGCAGGCGCTAACTACCCCCGTGAGGGGGATGGACTCCTTTTAGTCGCCTCTTACGACAGGCAGGAATACCTCGGGCCTATTCTAATCCCCGGACCCGCAGGGGGGAAGGAGGACAGTAAGGAGCTGCAGAAAGCACCATTTCCAACATTCACCATCTGTAGACATGAATAGCGCACAGCTGTACATGTCTCCCTTCCTTTCTACCCTAGGTGAAGGAGGACAGTAAGGAGCTGCAGAATACACCATTTCCAACATTCACCATCTGTAGACATTACTTGCGCACAGCTGTGCATGTCTCCCTTCCTTTCTACCCTAGGTGAAGGAGGACAGTAAGGAGCTGCAGAAAGCACCATTTCCAACAATCACCATCTGTAGACATTACTTGCGCACAGCTGTACATGTCTCCCTTCCTTTCTACCCTAGGTGAAGGAGGACGGTAAGGAGCTGCAGAAAGCACCATTTCCAACATTCACCATCTGTAGACATTACTTGCGCACAGCTGTACATGTCTACCTTCCTTTCTACCCTAGGTGAAGGAGGACAGTAAGGAGCTGCAGAAAGCACCATTTCCAACATTCACCATCTGTAGGCATTACTTGCGCACAGCCGTACATGTCTACCTTCCTTTCTACCCTAGGTGAAGGAGGATAGTAAGGAGCTGCAGAAAGCACCATTTCCAACATGCACCATCTGTAGACATTAATAGCGCACAGCTGTACATGTCTCCCTTCTTTCTACCCTAGGTGAAGGAGGACTGTAAGGAGCTGCAGAAAGCACCATTTCCAACATTCACCATCTGTAGACATAGTTAGCGCACATCTGACCATGTCTCCCTTACTTTCTACCCTTGATGAAGAAGAACAGTAATGAGCCTCAGAAAGCACCATTTCCAACATTCACCATCTGTAGACATAGTTAGCGGAAATCAGACCCTGTCTCCCTTCCTTTCTACGCTTGATGAAGAACTGTAAGGAGCTTCAGAAAGCACCATTTCCCACATTCACCATCTGTAGACATTAATTGCGCACAGCTGTACATGTCGCCCTTCCTTTCTACCCTAGGTGAAGGAGGACAGTAAGGAGCTGCAGAAAGCACCATTTCCAACATTCACCATCTGTAGACTTTACTTGCGCACAGCTGTGCATGTCTCCCTTCCTTTCTACCCTAGGTGAAGGAGGACACTAAGGAGCTGCAGAAAGCACCATTTCCAACATTCACCATCTGTAGACATTACTTGCGCACAGCTGTACATGTCTCCCTTCCTTTCTACCCTAGGTGAAGGAGGACAGTAAGGAGCTGCAGAAAGCACCATTTCCAACATTCACCATCTGTAGACATTACTTGCGCACAGCTGTACATGTCTCCCTTCCTTTCTACCCTAGGTGAAGGAGGACAGTAAGGAGCTGCAGAAAGCACCATATCCAACATTCACCATATGTAGACATTACTTGCGCACAGCTGTACATGTCTCCCTTCCTTTCTACCCTAGGTGAAGGAGGACAGTAAGGAGCTGCAGAAAGCACCATTTCCAACATTCACCATCTGTAGACATTAATAGCGCACAGCTGTACATGTCTCCCCTCCTTTTTACCCTAGGTGAAGGAGGACAGTAAGGAGCTGCAGAAAGCACCATTTCCAACATTCACTATCTGTAGACATTACTTGCGCACAGCTGTACATGTCTCCCTTCTTTCTACCCTAGGTGAAGGAGGACTGTAAGGAGCTGCAGAAAGCAACATTTCCAACATTCACCATCTGTAAACATTACTTGCGCACAGCTGTACATGTCTACCTTCCTTTCTACCCTAGGTGAAGGAGGACAGTAAGGAGCTGCAGAAAGCACCATTTCCAACATTCACCATCTGTAGACATTACTTGCGCACAGCTGTACATGTCTCCCTTCCTTTCTACCCTAGGTGAAGGAGGACAGTAAGGAGCTGCAGAAAGCACCATTTCCAACATTTACCATCTGTAGACATTACTTGCGCACAGCTGTACATGTGTCCCTTCCTTTCTACCCTAGGTGAAGGAGGACTGTAAGGAGCTGCAGAAAGCACCATTTCCAACAATCACCATCTGTAGACATTGCTTGAGCACAGCTGTACATGTCTCCCTTCCTTTCTACCCTAGGTGAAGGAGGACAGTAAGGAGCTGCAGAAAGCACCATTTCCAACATTCACAATCTGTAGACATTAATAGCGCACAGCTGTACATGTCTCCCTTCCTTTCTACCCTAGGTGAAGGAGGACAGTAAGGAGCTGCAGAAAGCACCATTTCCCACATTCACCATCTGTAGACATTACTTGCGCACAGCTGTACATGTATCCCTTCCTATCTACCCTAGGTGAAGGAGGACAGTAAGGAGCTGCAGAAAGCACCATTTCCAACATTCACCATCTGTAGACATTAATAGTGCACAGCTGTACATGTCTCCCTTCTTTCTACCCTAGGTGAAGGAGTACTGTCAGGAGATGCAGAAAGCACCATTTCCAACATTCACCATCTGTAGACATAGTTAGCGCACATCTGAACATGTCTCCCTTACTTTCTACCCTTGATGAAGATGAACAGTAATGAGCCTCAGAAAGCACCATATCCAACATTCACCATCTGTAGTCATAGTTTGCGGAAATCAGACCCTGTCTCCCTTACTTTCTACGCTTGATGAAGAACTGTAAGGAGCTTCAGAAAGCACGATTTCCCACATTCACCATCTGTAGACATTACTTGCGCACAGCTGTGCATGTCTCCCTTCCTTTCTACCCTAGGTGAAGAAGGACAGTAAGGAGCTGCAGAAAGCACCATTTCCAACAATCACCATCTGTAGACATTACTTGCGCACAGCTGTACATGTCTCCCTTCCTTTCTACCCTAGGTGAAGGAGGACAGTAAGGAGCTGCAGAAAGCACCATTTCCAACATTCACCATCTGTAGACATTACTTGCGCACAGCTGTACATGTCTACCTTCCTTTCTACCCTAGGTGAAGGACGACAGTAAGGAGCTGCAGAAAGCACCATTTCCAACATTCACCATCTGTAGACATTAATAGCGCACAGCTGTACATGTCTCCCTTCCTTTCTACCCTAGGTGAAGGAGGACAGTAAGGAGCTGCAGAAAGCACCATTTCCAACATTCACCATCTGTAGACATTAATAGCGCACAGCTGTACATGTCTCCCTTCTTTCTGCCCTAGGTGAAGGAGGACTGTAAGGAGCTGCAGAAAGCCCCATTTCCAACATTCACCATCTGTAGACATAGTTGGTGCACATCTGACCATGTCTCCCTTACTTTCTACCCTTGATGAAGAAGAACAGTAACGAGCCTCAGAAAGCACCATTTCCAACATTCACCATCTGTAGACATAGTTAGCGGAAATCAGACCCTGTCTCCCTTACTTTCTACGCTTGATGAAGAACTGTAAGGAGCTTCAGAAAGCACCATTTCCCACATTCACCATCTGTAGACATTACTTGCGCACAGCTTTACATGTCTCCCTTCCTTTCTACCCTAGGTGATGGAGGATAGTAAGGAGCTGCAGAAAGCACCATTTCCAACATTCACCATCTGTAGACATTACTTGCGCACAGCTGTACATGTCTCCCTTCCTTTCTACCCTAGGAGAAGGAGGACAGTAAGGAGCTGCAGAAAGCACCATTTCCAACATTCACCATCTGTAGACATTACTTGCGCACAGCTGTCCATATATCCCTTCCTTACTTCCCTACGTGAAGGAGGACAGTAAGGAGCTGCAGAAAGCACCATTTAAAACATTCACCATCTGTAGACATTAATAGCGCACAGCTGTACATGTCTCCCTTACTTTCTACCCTAGGTGAAGGAGGACAGTAAGGAGCTGCAGAAAGCACCATTTCCAAGATTCACCATCTGTAGACATTACTTGCGCACAGCTGTACATGTCTCCCTTCCTTTTTACCCTAGGTGAAGGAGGACAGTAAGGAGCTGCAGAAAGCACCATTTCCAACATTCACCATCTGTAGACATTACTTGCGCACAGCTGTACATGTCTCCCTTCCTTTCTACCCTAGGTGAAGGAGGACAGTAATGAGCTGCAGAAAGCACCATTTCCAACATTCACCATCTGTAGACATTACTTGCGCACAGCTGTACATGTCTCTCTTCTTTCTACCCTAGGTGAAGGAGGACTGTAAGGAGCTGCAGAAAGCACCATTTCCAACATTCACAATCTGTAGGCATTACTTGCGCACAGCTGTACATGTCCCCCTTCCTTTCTACCCTAGGTGAAGGAGGACAGTAAGGAGCTGCAGAAAGCACCATTTCCAACATTCACCATCTGTAGACATTAATAGCGCACAGCTGTACATGTCTCTCTTCCTTTCTACCCTAGGTGAAGGAGGACAGTAAGGAGCTGCAGAAAGCACCATTTCCAACATTCACCATCTGTAGACATTACTTGCGCACAGCTGTACATGTCTCCCTTCCTTTCTACCCTAGGTGAAGGAGGACAGTAATGAGCTGCAGAAAGCACCATTTCCAACATTCACCATCTGTAGACATTAATAGCGCACAGCTGTTCATGTCTCCCTTCTTTCTACCCTAGGTGAAGGAGGACTGTAAGGAGCTGCAGAAAGCACCATTTCCAACATTCACCATCTGTAGACATTGTTAGCACACATCTGACCATGTCTCTCTTACTTTCTACCCTTGATGAAGAAGAACAGTACTGAGCCTCAGAAATCACCATTTCCAACATTCACCATCTGTAGACATAGTTAGCGGAAAACAGACCCTGTCTCCCTTACTTTCTATGCTTGATGAAGAACTGTAAGGAGCTTCAGAAAGCACCATTTCCCACATTCACCATCTGTAGACATTACTTGCACACAGCTGTACGTGTCTCCCTTCCTTTCTACCCTAGGTGAAGGAGGACAGTAAGGAGCTGCAGAAAGCACCATTTCCAACATTCACCATCTGTAGACATTACTTGCGCACAGCTGTACATGTCTCACTTCCTTTCTACCCTAGGTGAAGGAGGACAGTAAGGAGCTGCAGAAAGCACCATTTCCAACATTCACCATCTGTAGACATTAATAGCGCACAGCTGTACATGTCTCCCTTCCTTTCTACCCTAGGTGAAGGAGGACAGTAAGGAGCTTCAGAAAGCACCATTTCCCACATTCACCATCTGTAGACATTACTTGCACACAGCTGTACATGTCTCCCTTCCTTTCTACCCTAGGTGAAGGAGAACAGGAAGGAGCTTCAGAAAACACCATTTCTAACATTCACCATCTGTAGACATTACTTGCGCACAGCTGTACATGTCTCCCTTCCTTTCTACCCTAGGTGAAGGAGGACTGTAAGGAGCTGCAGAAAGCACCATTTCCAACATTCACCATCTGTAGACATTAATAGTGCACAGCTGTACATGTCTCCCTTCTTTCTACCCTAGGTGAAGGAGTACTGTCAGGAGATGCAGAAAGCACCATTTCCAACATTCACCATCTGTAGACATAGTTAGCGCACATCTGACCATGTCTCCCTTACTTTCTACCCTTGATGAAGATGAACAGTAATGAGCCTCAGAAAGCACCATATCCAACATTCACCATCTGTAGTCATAGTTAGCGGAAATCAGACCCTGTCTCCCTTACTTTCTACGCTTGATGAAGAACTGTAAGGAGCTTCAGAAAGCACGATTTCCCACATTCACCATCTGTAGACATTACTTGCGCACAGCTGTACATGTCTCCCTTCCTTTCTACCCTAGGTGAAAGAGGACAGTAAGGAGCTGCAGAAAGCACCATTTCCAACAATCACCATCTGTAGACATTACTTGCGCACAGCTGTACATGTCTCCCTTCCTTTCTACCCTAGGTGAAGGAGGACAGTAAGGAGCTGCAGAAAGCACCATTTCCAACATTCACCATCTGTAGACATTACTTGCGCACAGCTGTACATGTCTCACTTCCTTTCTACCCTAGGTGAAGGAGGACAGTAAGGAGCTGCAGAAAGCACCATTTCCAACATTCACCATCTGTAGACATTAATAGCGCACAGCTGTACATGTCTCCCTTCCTTTCTACCCTAGGTGAAGGAGGACAGTAAGGAGCTTCAGAAAGCACCATTTCCCACATTCACCATCTGTAGACATTACTTGCACACAGCTGTACATGTCTCCCTTCCTTTCTACCCTAGGTGAAGGAGAACAGGAAGGAGCTTCAGAAAACACCATTTCTAACATTCACCATCTGTAGACATTACTTGCGCACAGCTGTACATTTCTCCCTTCCTTTCTACCCTAGGTGAAGGAGGACTGTAAGGAGCTGCAGAAAGCACCATTTCCAACATTCACCATCTGTAGACATTAATAGTGCACAGCTGTACATGTCTCCCTTCTTTCTACCCTAGGTGAAGGAGTACTGTCAGGAGATGCAGAAAGCACCATTTCCAACATTCACCATCTGTAGACATAGTTAGCGCACATCTGACCATGTCTCCCTTACTTTCTACCCTTGATGAAGATGAACAGTAATGAGCCTCAGAAAGCACCATATCCAACATTCACCATCTGTAGTCATAGTTAGCGGAAATCAGACCCTGTCTCCCTTACTTTCTACGCTTGATGAAGAACTGTAAGGAGCTTCAGAAAGCACGATTTCCCACATTCACCATCTGTAGACATTACTTGCGCACAGCTGTACATGTCTCCCTTCCTTTCTACCCTAGGTGAAAGAGGACAGTAAGGAGCTGCAGAAAGCACCATTTCCAACAATCACCATCTGTAGACATTACTTGCGCACAGCTGTACATGTCTCCCTTCCTTTCTACCCTAGGTGAAGGAGGACAGTAAGGAGCTGCAGAAAGCACCATTTCCAACATTCACCATCTGTAGACATTACTTGCGCACAGCTGTACATGTCTACCTTCCTTTCTACCCTAGGTGAAGGAGGACAGTAAGGAGCTGCAGAAAGCACCATTTCCAACATTCACCATCTGTAGACATTAATAGCGCACAGCTGTACATGTCTCCCTTCTTTCTACCCTAGGTGAATGGGGACTGTAAGGAGCTGCAGAAAGCACCATTTCCAACATTCACCATCTGTAGACATAGTTAGTGCACATCTGACCTTGTCTCCCTTACTTTCTACCCTTGATGAAGAAGAACAGTAATGAGCCTCAGAAAGCACCATTTCCAACATTCACCATCTGTAGACATAGTTAGCGGAAATCAGACCCTGTCTCCCTTACTTTCTACGCTTGATGAAGAACTGTAAGGAGCTTCAGAAAGCACCATTTCCCACATTCACCATCTGTAGACATTACTTGCGCACAGCTTTACATGTCTCCCTTCCTTTCTACCCTAGGTGATGGAGGATAGTAAGGAGCTGCAGAAAGCACCATTTCCAACATTCACCATCTGTAGACATTACTTGCGCACAGCTGTACATGTCTCCCTTCCTTTCTACCCTAGGTGAAGGAGGACAGTAAGGAGCTGCAGAAAGCACTATTTCCAACATTCACCATCTGTAGACATTACTTGCGCACAGCTGTCCATGTATCCCTTCCTTTCTACCCTACGTGAAGGAGGACAGTAAGGAGCTGCAGAAAGCACCATTTAAAACATTCACCATCTGTAGACATTAATAGCGCACAGCTGTACATGTCTCCCTTACTTTCTACCCTAGGTGAAGGAGGACAGTAAGGAGCTGCAGAAAGCACCATTTCCAAGATTCACCATCTGTAGACATTACTTGCGCACAGCTGTACATGTCTCCCTTCCTTTCTACCCTAGGTGAAGGAGGACAGTAAGAAGCTGCAGAAAGCACCATTTCCAACATTCACCATCTGTAGACATTACTTGCGCACAGCTGTACATGTGTCCCTTCCTTTCTACCCTAGGTGAAGGAGGACAGTAAGGAGCTGCAGAAAGCACCATTTCCAACTTTCACCATCTGTAGACATTACTTGCGCACAGCTGTACATGTCTACCTTCCTTTCTACCCTAGGTGAAGGAGGACAGTAAGGAGCTGCAGAAAGCACCATTTCCAACATTCACCATCTGTAGACATTAATAGCGCACAGCTGTACATGTCTCCCTTCCTTTCTACCCTAGGTGAAGGAGGACAGTAAGGAGCTGCAGAAAGCACCATTTCCAACATTCACCATCTGTAGACATTATTGAGCGCACAGCTGTAACTGTCTCCCTTCTTTCTACCCTAGGTGAAGGAGGACTGTAAGGAGCTGTAGAAAGCACCATTTCCAACATTCACTATCTGTAGACATAGTTAGTGCACATCTGACCATGTCTCCCTTACTTTCTACCCTTGATGAAGAAGAACAGTAATGAGCCTCAGAAATCACCATTTCCAACATTCACCATCTGTAGACATAGTTAGCGGAAATCAGACCCTGTCTCCCTTACTTTCTACGCTTGATGAAGAACTGTAAGGAGCTTCAGAAAGCACCATTTCCCACATTCACCATCTGTAGACATTACTTGGGCACAGCTGTACATGTCTCCCTTCCTTTCTACCCTAGGTGAAGGAGGACAGTAAGGAGCTGCAGAAAGCACCATTTCCAACATACACCATCTGTAGACATTACTCGCGCACAGCTGTACATGTCTCCCTTCTTTCTACCCTAGGTGAAGGAGGACTGTAAGGAGCTGCAGAAAGCACCATTTCCAACATTCACCATTTGTAGACATTAATAGCGCACAGCTGTATATGTCTCCCTTCTTTCTACACTAGGTGAAGGAGGACAGTAAAGAGCTGCAGAAAGCACCATTTCCAACTTTCACTATCTGTAGACATTGCTTGTGCACAGCTGTACATGTCTCCCTTCCTTTCTACCCTAGTCGAAGGAGGACAGTAAGGAGCTGCAGAAAGCACCATTTCCAACATTCACCATCTGTAGACATTAATAGCGGAAAGCTGTACATGTCTCCATTCCTTTCTACCCTAGGGGAAGGAGGACTGTAAGGAGCTACAGAAAGCACCATTTCCCACATTCACCATCTGTAGACATTACTTGCGCACAGCTGTACATGTCTCCCTTTTTTCTACCCTAGGTGAAGGAGGACAGTAAGGAGCTGCAGAAAGCACCATTTCCAACATTCACCATCTGTAGACATTACTTGCGCACAGCTGTACATGTCTCCCTTCCTTTCTACCCTAGGTGAAGGAGGACAGTAAGGAGCTGCAGAAAGCAACATTTCCAACTTTCACCATCTGTAGACATTAATTGCGCACAGCTGTACATGTCTCCCTTCCTTTCTACCCTAGGTGAAGGAGGACAGTAAGGAGCTGCATAAAGCACCATTTCCAACATTCAACATCTGTAGACATTACTTGCGCACAGCTGTACATGTCTCCCTTCCTTTCTGCCCTAGGTGAAGGAGGACAGTAAGGAGCTGCAGAAAGCACCTTTTCCCACATTCACCATCTGTAGACATTACTTGCGCACAGCTGTACATGTCTCCCTTCGTTTCTACCCTACGTGAAGGAGGACAGTAAGGAGCTGCAGAAAGCACCATTTCCAACCCAACATTCACCATCTGTAGACACTACTTGCGCACAGCTGTACATGTCTCCCTTCCTTTCTACCCTAGGTGAAGGAGGACAGTAAGGAGCTGCAGAAAGCACCATTTCCCACACTCACCATCTGTAGACATTACTTGCGCACAGCTGTACATGTCTCCCTTCCTTTCTACCCTAGGTGGAGGAGGACAGTAAGGAGCTTCAGAAAGCACCATTTCCCACATTCACCATCTGTAGACATTACTTGCGCACAGCTGTACATGTCTCCCTTCCTTTCCACCCTAGGTGAAGGAGGACAGTAAGGAGCTTCAGAAAGCACCATTTCCCACATACACCATCTGTAGACATTACTTGCGCACAGCTGTACATGTCTCCCTTCCTTTCTACACTAGGTGAAGGAGGACAGTAAGGAGCTGCAGAACGCACTATTTCCAACATTCACCATCTGTAGACATTACTTGCGCACAGCTGTACGTGTCTCCCTTCCTTTCTACCCTAGGTGAAGGATGACAGTAAGAAGCTGCAGAAAGCACCATTTCCAACATTCACCATCTGTAGACATTAATAGCGCACAGCTGTACATGTCTCCCTTCTTTCTACCCTAGGTGAAGGAGGACTGTAAGGAGCTGCAGAAAGCACCATTTCCAACATTCACCATCTGCAGACATTGTTAGCGCACATCTGACCATGTCCATTTACTTTGTACCCTTGATGAAGAAGAACAGTAATGAGCCTCAGAAAGCACCATTTCCAACATTCACCATCTGTAGACATTGTTAGCGGAAATCAGACCCTGTCTCCCTTACTTTCTACGCTTGATGAAGAACTGTAAGGAGCTTCAGAAAGCACCATTTCCCACTTTCACCATCTGTAGACATTAATTGCGCACAGCTATACATGTCTCCCTTCCTTTCTACCCTAGGTGAAGCAGGACAGTAAGGAGCTGCAGAAAGCACCATTTCCAACATTCACCATCTGTAGACATTACTTGCGCACAGCTGTACATGTCTCCCTTCCTTTCTGCCCTAGGTGAAGGAGGACAGTAAGGAGCTGGAGAAAGCACCATTTCCCACATTCACCATCTGTAGACATTACTTGCGCACAGCTGTACTTGTCTCCCTTCGTTTCTACCCTACGTGAAGGAGGACAGTAAGGAGCTGCAGAAAGCACCATTTCCAACATTCACCATCTGTAGACACTACTTGCGCACAGCTGTACATGTCTCCCTTCCTTTCTACCATAGGTGAAGGAGGACAGTAAGGAGCTGCAGAAAGCACCATTTCCAACATTCACCATCTGTAGACATTAATAACGGACAGCTGACATGTCTCCCTTCCTTTCTACCCTAGGTGAAGGAGGACAGTAAGGAGCTGCAGAAAGCACCATTTCCCACATTCACCATCTGTAGACATTACTTGCGCACAGCTGTACATGTCTCCCTTTTTTCTACCCTAGGTGAAGGAGGACAGTAAGGAGCTGCAGAAAGCACCATTTCCCACATTCACCATCTGTAGACATTACTTGCGCACAGCTGTACATGTCTCCCTTCCTTTCTGCCCTAGGTGAAGGAGGACAGTAAGGAGCTGCAGAAAGCACCATTTCCCACATTCACCATCTGTAGACATTACTTGCGCACAGCTGTACATGTCTCCCTTCGTTTCTACCCTAGGTGAAGGAGGACAGTAAGGAGCTGCAGAAAGCACCATTTCCAACATTCACCATCTGTAGACACTACTTGCGCACAGCTGTACATGTCTCCCTTCCTTTCTACCCTAGGTGAAGGAGGACAGTAAGGAGCTGCAGAAAGCACCATTTCCAACATTCACCATCTGTAGACATTAATAACGGACAGCTGTACATGTCTCCTTTCCTTTCTACCCTAGGTGAAGGAGGACAGAAAGGAGCTTCAGAAAACACCATTTCTAACATTCACCATCTGTAGACATTACTTGCGCACAGCTGTACATGTCTCCCTTCCTTTCTACCCTAGGTGAAGGAGGACAGTAAGGAGCTGCAGAAAGCACCATTTCCAACATTCACCATCTGTAGACATTACTTGCGCACAGCTGTACATGTCTACCTTCCTTTCTACCCTAGGTGAAGGAGGACAGTAAGGAGCTGCAGAAAGCACCATTTCCCACATTCACCATCTGTAGACATTAATAGCGCACAGCTGTACATGTCTCCCTTCTTTCTACCCTAGGTGGAGGAGGAATGTAAGGAGCTGCAGAAAGCACCATTTTCAACATTCACCATCTGTAGACATAGATAGCGCACATCTGACCATGTCTCCCTTACTTTCTACCCTTGATGAAGAAGAACAGTAATGAGCCTCAGAAATCACCATTTCCAACATTCACCATCTGTAGACATAGTTAGCGGAAATCAGACCCTGTCTCCCTTACTTTCTACGCTTGATGAAGAACTGTAAGGAGCTTCAGAAAGCACCATTTCCCACATTCACCATCTGTAGACATTACTTGTGCACAGCTGCACATGTCTCCCTTCCTTTCTACCCTAGGTGAAGGAGGACAGTAAGGAGCTGCAGAAAGCACCATTTCCAACATACACCATCTGTAGACATTACTCGCGCACAGCTGTACATGTCTCCCTTCTTTCTACCCTAGGTGAAGGAGGACTGTAAGGAGCTGCAGAAAGCACCATTTCCAACATTCACCATTTGCAGACATTAATAGCGCACAGCTGTATATGTCTCCCTTCTTTCTACACTAGGTGAAGGAGGACTGTAAGGTGCTGCAGAAAGCACCATTTCCAACATTCACCATCTGTAGACATAGTTAGCGCACATCTGACCATGTCTCCCTTACTTCCTACCCTTGATGAAGAAGAACAGTAATGAGCCTCAGAAAGCACCATTTCCAACATGCACCATCTGTAGACATAGTTAGCGGAAATCAGACCCTGTCTCCCTTACTTTCTACACTTAATGAAGAACTGTAAGGAGCTTCAGAATGCACCACTTCCCACATTCACCATCTGTAGACATTACTTGCGCACAGCTGTACATGTCTCCCTCCCTTTCTACCCTAGGTGAAGGAAGACAGTAAGGAGCTGCAGAAAGCACAATTTCCCACATTCACCATCTGTAGACATTACTTGCGCACAGCTGTACATGTCTCCCTTCCTTTCTACCCTACGTGAAGGAGGACAGTAAGGAGCTGCAGAAAGCACCATTTCCAACATTCACCATCTGTAGACATTACTTACGCACAGCCGTACATGTCTCCCTTCCATTCTACCCTAGGTGAAGGAGGACAGTAAGGAGCTGTAGAAAGCACCATTTCCCACATTCACCATCTGTAGACATTACTTGCACACAGCTGTACATGTCTCCCTTCCTTTCTACCCTAGGTGAAGGAGGACAGTAAAGAGCTGCAGAAAGCACCATTTCCAACTTTCACTATCTGTAGACATTGCTTGTGCACAGCTGTACATGTCTCCCTTCCTTTCTACCCTAGTCGAAGAAGGACAGTAAGGAGCTGCAGAAAGCACCATTTCCAACATTCACCATCTGTAGACATTAATAGCGGAAAGCTGTACATGTCTCCCTTCCTTTCTACCCTAGGGGAAGGAGGACTGTAAGGAGCTGCAGAAAGCACCATTTCCCACATTCACCATCTGTAGACATTACTTGCGCACAGCTGTACATGTCTCCCTTCCTTTCTACCCTAGGTGAAGGAGGACAGTAAGAAGCTGCAGAAAGCACCATTTCCAACATTCACCATCCGTAGACATTAATAGCGCACAGCTGTACATGTCTCCCTTCTTTCTACCCTAGGTGAAGGAGGACTGTAAGGAGCTGCAGAAAGCACCATTTCCAACATTCACCATCTGCAGACATAGTTAGCGCACATCTGACCATGTCTCCCTTACTTTCTACCCTTGATGAAGAAGAACAGTAATGAGCCTCAGAAAGCACCATTTCCAACATTCACCATCTGTAGACATAGTTAGCGGATATCAGACCCTGTCTCCCTTACTTTCTACGCTTGATGGAGAACGGTAAGGAGCTTCAGAAAGCACCATTTCCCACATTCACCATCTGTAGACATTACTTGCGCACAGCTGTACATGTCTCCCTTCCTTTCTACCCTAGGTGAAGGAGGACAGTAAGGAGCTGCAGAAAGCACCATTTCCAACATTCACCATCTGTAGACATTACTTGCGCACAGCTGTACATGTCTCCCTTCTTTCTACCCTAGGTGAAGGAGGACTGTAAGGAGCTGCAGAAAGCACCATTTCCAACATTCACCATCTGTAGACATTAATAGCGCACAGCTGTACATGTCTCCCTTCTTTCTACCCTAGGTGAAGGAGGACTGTAAGGAGGTGCAGAAAGCACCATTTCCAACATTCACCATCTGTAGACATAGTTAGCACACATCTGACCATGTCTCACTTACTTTGTACCCTTGATGAAGAAGAACTGTAATGAGCCTCAGAAAGCACCATTTCCAACATTCACCATCTGTAGACATAGTTAGCGGAAATCAGACCCTGTCTCCTTTACTTTCTACGCTTGATGAAGAACTGTAAGGAGCTTCAGAAAGCACCATTTCCCACATTCACCATCTGTACACATTAATTGCGCACAGCTGTACATGTCTCCCTTCCTTTCTACCCTAGGTGAAGGAGGACAGTAAGGAGCTGCAGAAAGCACCATTTCCAACATTCACCATCTGTAGACATTACTTGCGCACAGCTGTACATGTCTCCCTTCCTTTCTGCCCTAGGTGAAGGAGGACAGTAAGGAGCTGCAGAAAGCACCATTTCCCACATTCACCATCTGTAGACATTACTGGCGCACAGCTGTACATGTCTCCCTTCGTTTCTACCCTACGTGAAGGAGGACAGTAAGGAGCTGCAGAAAGCACCATTTCCAACCCAACATTCACCATCTGTAGACACTACTTGCGCACAGCTGTACATGTCTCCCTTCCTTTCTACCCTAGGTGAAGGAGGACAGTAAGGAGCTGCAGAAAGCACCATTTCCCACATACACCATCTGTAGACATTACTTGCGCACAGCTGTACATGTCTCCCTTCCTTTCTACCCTAGGTGAAGGAGGACAGTAAGGAGCTGCAGAAAACAACATTTCCAACATTCACCATCTGTAGACATTACTTGCGCACAGCTGTACATGTCTCCCTTCCTTTCTACCCTAGGTGGAGGAGGACAGTAAGGAGCTTCAGAAAGCACCATTTCCCACATTCACCATCTGTAGGCATTACTTGCGCACAGCTGTACATGTCTCCCTTCCTTTCCACCCTAGGTGAAGGACGACAGTAAGGAGCTTCAGAAATCACCATTTCCCACATACACCATCTGTAGACATTACTTGCGCACAGCGGTACATGTCTCCCTTCCTTTCTACACTAGGTGAAGGAGGACAGTAAGGAGCTGCAGAAAGCACCATTTCCAACATTCACCATCTGTAGACATTACTTGCGCACAGCTGTACGTGTCTCCCTTCCTTTCTACCCTAGGTGAAGGATGACAGTAAGAAGCTGCAGGAAGCACCATTTCCAACATTCACCATCTGTAGACATTAATAGCGCACAGCTGTACATGTCTCCCTTCTTTCTACCCTAGGTGAAGGAGGACTGTAAGGAGCTGCAGAAAGCACCATTTTTAACATTCACCATCTGTAGACATAGTTAGCGCACATCTGACCATGTCCATTTACTTTGTACCCTTGATGAAGAAGAACAGTTATGAGCCTAAGAAAGCACCATTTCCAACATTCACCATCTGTAGACATAGTTAGCGGAAATCAGACCCTGTCTCCCTTACTTTCTACGCATGATGAAGAACTGTAAGGAGCTTCAGAAAGCACCATTTCCCACTTTCACCATCTGTAGACATTAATTGCGCACAGCTATACATGTCTCCCTTCCTTTCTACCCTAGGTGAAGGAGGACAGTAAGGAGCTGCAGAAAGCACCATTTCCAACATTCACCATCTGTAGACATTACTTGCGCACAGCTGTACATGTCTCCTTTCTTTCTACCCTAGGTGAAGGAGGACTGTAAGGAGCTGCAGAAAGCACCATTTCCAACATTCACCATCTGCAGACATAGTTAGCGCACATCTGACCATGTCTCCCTTACTTTCTACCCTTTATGAAGAAGAACAGTAATGAGCCTCAGAAAGCACCATTTCCAACATTCACCATCTGTAGACATAGTTAGCGGAAGTCAGACCCTGTCTCCCTTACTTTCTACGCTTGATGAAGAACGGTAAGGAGCTTCAGAAAGCACCATTTCCCACATTCACCATCTGTAGACATTACTTGCGCACAGCTGTACATGTCTCCTTTCTTTCTACCCTAGGTGAAGGAGGACTGTAAGGAGCTGCAGAAAGCACCATTTCCAACATTCACCATCTATTGACATAGTTAGCGCACATCTGACCATGTCCATTTACTTTGTACCCTTGATGAAGAAGAACAGTTATGAGCCTCAGAAAGCACCATTTCCAACATTCACCATCTGTAGACATAGTTAGCGGAAATCAGACCCTGTCTCCCTTACTTTCTACGCTTGATGAAGAACTGTAAGGAGCTTCAGAAAGCACCATTTCCCACTTTCACCATCTGTAGACATTAATTGCGCACAGCTATACATGTCTCCCTTCCTTTCTACCCTAGGTGAAGGAGGACAGTAAGGAGCTGCAGAAAGCACCATTTCCAACATTCACCATCTGTAGACATTACTTGCGCACAGCTGTACATGTCCCCCTTCCTTTCTGCCCTAGGTGAAGGAGGACAGTAAGGAGCTGCAGAAAGCACCATTTCCCACATTCACCATCTGTAGACATTACTTGCACACAGCTGTACATGTCTCCCTTCGTTTCTACCCTACGTGAAGGAGGACAGTAAGGAGCTGCAGAAAGCACCATTTCCAACATTCACCATCTGTAGACACTACTTGCGCACAGCTGTACATGTCTCCCTTCCTTTCTACCCTAGGTGAAGGAGGACAGTAAGGAGTTGCAGAAAGCACCATTTCCAACATTCACCATCTGTAGACATTAACAACGGACAGCTGTACATGTCTCCCTTCCTTTCTACCCTAGGTGAAGGAGGACAGTAAGGAGCTGCAGAAAGCACCATTTCCCACATTCACCATCTGTAGACATTACTTGCGCACAGCTGTACATGTCTCCCTTTTTTCTACCCTAGGTGAAGGACGACAGTAAGGAGCTGCAGAAAGCACCATTTCCAACATTCACCATCTGTAGACATTATTTGCGCACAGCTGTACATGTCTCCCTTCCTTTCTACCCTAGGTGAAGGAGGACAGTAAGGAGCTGCAGAAAGCAACATTTCCAACATTCACCATCTGTAGACATTACTTGCGCACAGCTGTACATGTCTCCCTTCCTTTCTACCCTAGGTGAAGGAGGACAGTAAGGAGCTGCAGAAAGCACCATTTCCAACATTCACCATCTGTAGATATTACTTGCGCACAGCTGTACATGTCTCCCTTCTTTCTACCCTAGGTGAAGGAAGACTGTAAGGAGCTGCAGAAAGCACCATTTCCAACATTCACCATCTGTAGACATAGTTAGCGCACATCTGACCATGTCTCACTTACTTTGTACCCTTGATGAAGAAGAACAGTAATGAGCCTCAGAAAGCACCATTTCCAACATTCACCATCTGTAGACATAGTTAGCGGAAATCAGACCCTGTCTCCCTTACTTTCTACACTTGATGAAGAACTGTAAGGAGCTTCAGAAAGCACCATTTCCCACATTCACCATCTGTAGACATTAATTGCGCACAGCTGTACATGTCTCCCTTCCTTTCTACCCTAGGTGAAGGAGGACAGTAAGGAGCTGCAGAAAGCACCATTTCCAACATTCACCATCTGTAGACATTACTTGCGCACAGCTGTACATGTCTCCTTTCCTTTCTGCCCTAGGTGAAGGAGGACAATAAGGAGCTGCAGAAAGCACCATTTCCCACATTCACCACATGTAGACATTACTTGCGCACAGCTGTACATGTCTCCCTTCGTTTCTACCCTACGTGAAGAAGGACAATAAGGAGCTGCAGAAAGCACCATTTCCAACATTCACCATCTGTAGACACTACTTGCGCACAGCTGTACATGTCTCCCTTCCTTTCTACCCTAGGTGAAGGAGGACAGTAAGGAGCTGCAGAAAGCACCATTTCCCACATTCACCATCTGTAGACATTACTTGCGCACAGCTGTACATGTCTCCCTTCCTTTCTACCCTAGGTGAAGGAGGACAGTAAGGAGCTGCAGAAAGCACCATTTCCAACATTCACTATCTGTAGACATTGCTTGTGCACAGCTGTACATGTCTCCCTTCCTTTCTACCCTAGGTGAAGGAGGACAGTAAGGAGCTGCAGAAAGCACCATTTCCAACATTCACCATCTGTAGACATTAATAACGGACAGCTGTACATGTCTCCCTTCCTTTCTACCCTAAGTGAAGGAGGACAGTAAGGAGCTGCAGAAAGCACCATTTCCCACATTCACCATCTGTAGACATTACATGCGCACAGCTGTACATGTCTCCCATTTTTCTACCCTAGGTGAAGGAGGACAGTAAGGAGCTTCAGAAAGCACCATTTCCCACATTCATCATCTGTAGACATTACTTGCGCACAGCTGTACATGTCTCCCTTCCTTTCTACCCTAGGTGAAGGAGGACAGTAAGGAGCTGCAGAAAGCGCCATTTCCAACATTCACCATCTGTAGACATTACTTGCGCACAGCTGTACATGTCTCCCTTCCTTTCTACCCTAGGTGAAGGAGGACAGTAAGAAGCTGCAGAAAGCACCATTTCCAACATTCACCTTCTGCAGGCATAGTTAGCGCACATCTGATCATGTCTCCCTTACTTTCTACCCTTGATGAAGAAGAACAGTAATGAGCCTCAGAAAGCACCATTTCCAACATTCACCATCTGTAGACATAGTTAGCGGAAATCAGACCCTGTCTCTCTTACTTTCTACGCTTGATGAAGAACTGTAAGGAGCTTCAGAAAGCACCATTTCCCACATTCACCATCTGTAGACATTACTTGCGCACAGCTGTACATGTCTCCCTTCCTTTCTACCCTAGGTGAAGGAGGACAGTAAGGAGCTGCAGAAAGCACCATTTCCAACATTCACCATCTGTAGACATTACTTGCGCACAGCTGTACATGTCTCCCTTCCTTTCTACCCTCGGTGAAGGAGGACTTTAAGGAGCTGCAGAAAGCACCATTTCCAACATTCACCATCTGTAGACATTACTTGCGCACAGCTGTACATGTCTCCCTTCCTTTCTACCCTAGGTGAAGGAGGACAGTAAGGAGCTGCAGAAAGCACCATTTCCAACATTCACCATCTGTAGACATTAATAGCGCACAGCTGTACATGTCTCCCTTCCTTTCTACCCTAGGTGAAGGAGTACAGTAAGGAGCTGCAGAAGGCACCATTTCCAACATTCACCATCTGTAGACATTACTTGCGCACAGCTGTACATGTCTCCCTTCCTTTCTACCCTAGGTGAAGGAGGACAGTAAGGAGCTGCAGAAAGCACCATTTCCAACATTCACCATCTGTAGACATCACTTGCGCACAGCTGTACATGTCTACCTTCCTTTCTACCCTAGGTGAAGGAGGACAGTAAGGAGCTGCAGAAAGCACCATTTCCAACTTTCACCATCTGTAGACATTACTTGCGCACAGCTGTACATGTCTCCCTTCCTTTCTACCCTAGGTGAAGGAGTACAGTAAGGAGCTGCAGAAAGCACCATTTCCAACATTCACCATCTGTAGACATTACTTGCGCACAGCTGTACATGTCTCCGTTCCTTTCTACCCTAGGTGAAGGAGTACAGTAAGGAGCTGCAGAAAGCACCATTTCCAACATTCACCATCTGTAGACGTTACTTGCGCACAGCTGTACATGTCTACCTTCCTTTCTACCCTAGGTGAAGGAGGACAGTAAGGAGCTGCAGAAAGCACCATTTCCTACATTCACCATCTGTAGACATAGTTAGCGGATATCAGACCCTGTCTCCCTTACTTTCTACGCTTGATGAAGAACTATAAGGAGCTGCAGAAAGCACCATTTCCAACATTCACCATCTGTAGACATTAATAGGCCACAGCTGTACTTGTCTCCCTTCCTTTCTACCCTAGGTGAAATAGGACAGTGAGGAGCTGCAGAAAGCACCATTTCCAACATTCACCATCTGTAGACATTACTTGTGCACAGCTGTACATGTCTACCTTCCTTTCTACCCTAGGTGAAGGAAGACAGTAAGGAGCTGCAGAAAGCACCATTTCCAACATTCACCATCTGTAGACATTACTTGCGCACAGCTGTACATGTCTCCCTTCCTTTCTACCCTAGGTGAAGGAGTACAGTAAGGAGCTGCAGAAAGCACCATTTCCAACATTCACCATCTGTAGACATTACTTGCGCACAGCTGTACATGTCTCCCTTCCTTTCTACCCTAGGTGAAGGAGGACAGTAAGGAGCTGCAGAAAGCACCATTTCCAACATTCAACATATGTAGACATCACTTGCGCACAGCTGTACATGTCTACCTTCCTTTCTACCCTAGGTGAAGGAGGACAGTAAGGAGCTGAAGAAAGCACCATTTCCAACATTCACCATCTGTAGACATTACTTGCGCACAGCTGTACATGTCTCCCTTCCTTTCTACCCTAGGTGAAGGAGTACAGTAAAGAGCTGCAGAAAGCACCATTTCCAACATTCACCATCTGTAGACATTACTTGCGCACAGCTGTACATGTCTCCGTTCCTTTCTACCCTAGGTGAAGGAGTACAGTAAGGAGCTGCAGAAAGCACCATTTCCAACATTCACCATCTGTAGACGTTACTTGCGCACAGCTGTACATGTCTACCTTCCTTTCTACCCTAGGTGAAGGAGGACAGTAAGGAGCTGCAGAAAGCACCATTTCCTACATTCACCATCTGTAGACATAGTTAGCGGAAATCAGACCCTGTCTCCCTTACTTTCTACGCTTGATGAAGAACTATAACGAGCCTCAGAAAGCACCATTTCCCACATTCACCATCTGTAGACATTACTTGCGCACAGCTGTACATGTCTCCCTTCCCTTCTACCCTAGGTGAAGGAGGACAGTAAGGAGCTGGAGAAAGCACCATTTCCAACATTAACCATCTGTAGACATTACTTGCGCACAGCTGTAAATGTCTCCCTTCTTTCTACCCTAGGTGAAGGAGGACTGTAAGGAGCTGCAGAAAGCACCATTTCCTACATTCACCATCTGTAGACATAGTTAGCGCACATCTGATCATGTCTCCCTTACTTTCTACGCTTGATGAAGAAAATTGTAAGGAGCCTCAGAAAGCACCATTTCCAACATTCACCATCTGTACACATAGTTAGCGTACAGTGGTACACGTCTCCCTTACTCTACACCCTAGATGAAGGAAAACAGTAAGGAGCTCAGAAGGCACCATTTCCAATATTCACCATCTGTAAACATTACGAGCGCACAGCTGTACATGTCTCCCTTATTTTCTACCCTCGGTGAAGGAGAATTGTAGGGAGCTGCAGAGAGCACCATTTCTTACATTCACCATCTTTAGACATAGTTAGCGCACACCTGATCTTGCCTCCATTAATTTCTACGCTTGATGAAGAACTCTAAAGATCCTCAGAAAGCACCATTTCCAACATTCACCATCTGTAGATATTACTAGCGCACAGCTGTACATGTCTCCATTTATTTCTACCCTAGGTGAATGAGGACTGTAAGGAGCTGCAGAAAGCACCATTTGCAACATTCACCATCTGTGGACATAGTTAGCACATAACTGATCATGTCTCCCTTACTTTCTACGCTTGATGAAGAACTGTAAGGAGCCCTTGAAAGCACCATTTCAAACATTCACCATCTGTAGACATAGTTAGCGCACATCTGAACATGTCTCCCTTACTTTCTACGCTTGATGAAGAAGAACTGTAAGGAGCATCAGAGAGCACCATTTCCAACATTCACCATCTGTAGACATAGTTAGCGGACATCTGACCCTGTCTCCCTTACTTTCTACGCTTGATGAAGAACTGTAAGGAGCCCTTGAAAGCACCATTTCAAACATTCACCATCTGTAGACATAGTTAGCGCACATCTGAACATGTCTCCCTTACTTTCTACGCTTGATGAAGAAGAACTGTAAGGAGCCTCAGAAAGCACTATTTCCAACAATCACCATCTGTAGACATAGTTAGCGTACAGCTGTACACGTCTCCCTTACTCTACACCCAAGGTGAAGGAGAACAGTAAGGAGCACAGAAGGCACCATTGCCAATATTCACCATCAGTAGACATAGTTAGCGCACAGCTGTACGTGTCTCTTTTACTTTCTACCCTCGGTGAAGGAGAAATGTAGGGAGCTGCAGAAAGCATCATATCCTACATTTACCATCTTTAGACATAGTTAGCGCACACCTGACCTTGCATCCCTTTCTTTCTACGCTTGATGAAGAAGGAATGTAAGGAGCCTCAGAAAGCACCATTTCCAACATTCACCATCTGTCGACATTACTAGCGCACAGCTGTACCTGTCTCCCTTAATTTCTACCCTAGGTGAAGGAGGACTGTAGGGAGCTGCGGAAAGCACCATTTCCAACATTCACCATCTGTAGACATACTTAGTGTACAGCTGTACACGTCTCCCTTACTCTCTACCCTAGGTGAAGGAGAACAGTAAGGAGCTCAGAGGGCACCAGTTCCAATATTCACCATCTGTAGACAAGGTTTGGGCTCAGCTGTACAAGTCCCCCTTACTCATTACCCTCGGTGAACGAGAACAGTAGGGAGCTGCAGAAAGCACCATTTCCTACATTCACCATCTTTAGACATAGTTAGCGCACACCTGACCTTGCCTCCCTTACTTTCTACGCTTGATGAAGAAGAGCTGTAAGGAGCCTCAGAAAGCACCATTTCCAACATTCACCATCTGTGGACATTACTACCGCACAGCGGTACATGTCTCCCTTCCTTTCTACCCTAGGTGAAGGAGGACAGTAAGGAGCTGCAGAAAGCACCATTTCAAACATTCACCATCTGTAGACGTAGTTAGCGCACATCTGACCATGTCTCCCTTACTTTCTACCCTTGATGAAGAAGAGCTGTAAGGAGCCTCAGAAAGCACTATTTCCAACATTCACCATCTGTAGACATTACTAGCGCACAGCTGTACATGTCTCCCTTTATTTCTACCCTAGGTGAAGGAGGACTGTAAGGAGTTGTGGAAAGCACCATTTCCAACATTCACCATCTGTAGACATAGTTTGCGCACATCTGACCATGTCTCCCTTACTTTCTACACTTGAAGTAGAACTGTAAGGAGCCTCAGAAAGCACCATTTCCAACATTCACCATCTGTAGGCATAGTTATCGCACACCTGACCTTGCCTCCCTTACTTTATACCCTTGATGAAGAAGATCTGTAAGGAGCCTCAGAAAGCACAATTTTCAACATTCACCATCTGTAGACATAGGTAGCGGACATCTGACCCTGTCTCCCTTACTTTCTACCCTTGATGAAGAAGAACTGTAAGGAGCCTCAGAAAGCACCGTTTCCAACAATCACCATCTGTAGACATAGTTAGCGTACAGCTGTACACATCTCCCTTACTCTCTACCATAGGCGAAGGAGAACAGTAAGGAGCTCAGAAGGCACCATTTCCAATATTCGCCATCTGTAGGCATAGTTAGCGCACAGCTGTACATGTCTCCCTTACTTTCTACCCTCGGTGAAGGAGAACTGTAGGGAGCTGCAGAAATCACCATTTCCTACATTCACAATCTTTGAACATAGTTAGTGCACACCTGACCTTGCCTCCCTTACATTCTACGCTTGATGAAGAATGAACTGTAAGGAGCTTCAGAAAGCACCATTTCCAACATTCACCATCTGTAGACATAGTTAGCGCACATCTGACCGTGTGTCCCTTACTTTATACCCTTGATGAAGAATGAACTGTAAGGAGCTTCAGAAAGCACCATTTCCAACATTCACCATCTGTAGACATAGTTAGCGCACATCTGACCGTGTGTCCCTTACTTTATACCCTTGATGAAGAATGAACTGTAAGGAGCCTCAGAAAGCACCATATCAACTTTCACCATCTGTAGGCATAGTTATCGCACATCTGACCCTGTCAAACTTACTTTCTACGCTTGATGAAGAAGAACTGTAAAGAGCCTGAGAAAGCACCATTTCCAACATTCACCATCTGTAGACATAGTTAGCATACAGCTGTACACGTCTCCCTTACTCTACACCCTAGGTGAAGGAGAACAGTAGGGAGCTCAGAAGGCACCATTTCCAATATTCACCATCTGTAGACATAGTTAGCGCACAGCTGTACATGTCTCCCTTATTTTCTACCCTCGGTGAAGGAGAATTGTAGGGAGCTGCAGAAAGCACCATTTCCTACACTCACCATCTTTAGACATAGTTATCGCACACCTGACCTTACCTCCCTTACTTTATACGCTTGATGAAGAAGATCTGTAAGGAGCCTCAGAAAGCACCATTTCCAACATTCACCATCTGTAGACATTACTAGCGCATAGCTGTACATGTCTCCCTTCGTTTCTACCCTAGGTGAAGGAGGACAGTAAGGAGCTGCAGAAAGCACCAATTCCCACATTCACCATCTGTAGACATTACTTGCGCACAGCTGTACATGTCTCCCTTCCTTTCTACCCTAGGTAAAGGAGGACTGTAAGTAGCTGCAGAAAGCGCCATTTCCAACATTCACCATCTGTAGACATTGTTAGCGCACAGCTGTACATGTCTCCCTTATTTTCTACCCTCGGTGAAGGAGAACTGTAAGGAGCTGCAAAAAGCACTATTTCATACATTCACCATCATTAGAAATAGTTAGCGCACACCTGACCTTGCCTCCCTTACTATCTATGCTTGATGAAGAAGAACTGTAAGGAGCCTCAGAAAGAACCATTTCCAACATTCACCATCTGTAGACATAGTTAGCGCACATCTGACCGTGTGTCCCATACTTTATACCCTTGATGAAGAAGAACTGTAAGGAGCCTCAGAAAGCACCATTTCCAACATTCACAATCTGTAGACATAGTTAGCGCACATCTGACCATGTCTCTTTTACTATCTACCCTCGGTGAAGGAGAACTGTAGGGAGCTGCAGAAAGCACCATTTCCTACATTCACCATCTTTAGACATAGTTAGCGCAGACATGACCTTGCCTCCCTTACTTTCTACGCTTGATGAAGAAGAACTGCAATGAGCCTCAGAAAGCACCATTTCCAAGATTCACCATCTGTAGACATTACTAGCGCACAGCTGTACATGTATCCCTTACTTTCTACCCTCGGTGAAGGAGAACTGTAGGGAGCTGCAGAAAGCACCATTTCCTACATTCACCATCTTTAGACATAGTTAGCGCACTCCTGACCTTGCCTCCCTTACTTTCTCCGCTTGATGAAGAAGAACTGTAAGGAGCCTCAGAAAGCACCATTTCCAACATTCACCATCTGTAGACATATTTAGCGCACATCTGACCGTGTGTCCCATACTTTATACCCTTGATGAAGAAGAACTGTAAGGAGCCTAAGAAAGCACCATTTCCAACATTCACTATCTTTAGACATTACTAGCGAACAGCTGTACATGTCTCCCTTCCTTTCTACCCTAGGTGAAGGAGGACTGTAAGGAGCTGCGGAAAGCACCATTTCCATCATCCACCATCTGTAGACATAGTTAGCGCACATCTGACCATGTCTCATTTACTGTCTACCTTGATGAAGGAGAACTGTAAGAGCCTCAGAAAGAACCATTTCCAACATTCACCATCTGTAGACATTACCTGCGCACAGCTGTACATGTCTCCCTTACTTTCTACCCTCGGTGAAGGAGAACTGTAGGGAGCTGCAGAAAGCACCATTTACTACATTCACCATCTTTAGACATAGTTTGCGCACTCCTGACCTTGCCTCCCTTACTTTCTATGCTTGATGAAGAAGAACTGTAAGGAGCCTCAGAAAGCACCATTTCCAACATTCACCATCTGTAGACATAGTTAGCGCACATCTGACCGTGTGTCCCGTACATTATACCCCTGATGAAGAAGAACTGTAAGGAGCCTCAGAAAGCACCATTTCCAACATTCACCATCTGTAGACATAGTTAGCGTACAGCTGTACACATCTCCCTTACTCTACACCCTAGGTGAAGGAAAACAGTAAGGAGCTCAGAAGGCACCATTTCCAACATTCACCATCTGTAGACATAGTTTGCGCACAGCTGTACATGTCTCCCTTACTTTCTACCCTCGGTGAAGGAGAACTGTAGTGAGCTGCAGAAAGCACCATTTCCTACATTCACCATCTTTAAACATAGGAAGCGCACACATGACCTTGCCTCCCGTACTTTCTACGCTTGATGAAGAAGAACTGTAAGGAGCCTCAGAAAGCACTATTTCCAACATTCACCATCTGTGGACATTACTAGCGCACAGCTGTACATGTTTCCCTTCCTTTCTACCCTAGGTGAAGGAGGACTGTAAGGAGCTGCGGAAAGCACCATTTTTATCATCCACCATCTGTAGACATAGTTAGCGCACATCTGACCATGTCTCATTTACTTTCTACCCTTGATGAAGAAGAACTGTAAGGAGCCTCAGAAAGAACCATTTCCAACATTCACCATCTGTAGACATGGTTAGCGCACAGCTGTACATGTCTCCCTTACTTTCTACCCTCAGTGAAGGAGAACTGTAGGTAGCTGCAGAAAGCACCATTTACTCCATTCACCATCTTTAGAAATAGTTAGCGCACACCTGACATTGCCTCCCATACTTTCTGCGCTTGATGAAGAAGAACTGTAAGTAGCCTCAGAAAGAACCATTTCCAACATTCACCATCTGTAGACATACTTAGCAGACATCTGACCCTGTCTCCCTTACTTTCTACCCTTGATGAAGAAGAACTGTAAGGAGCCACAGAAAGCACCATTTCCAACATTCACAATCTGTAGACATAGTTAGCGTACAGCTGTACACGTCTCCCTTACTCTCTACCGTAGGTGAAGGAGAACAGTAAGGAGCTCAGAAGGCACCATTTCTAATATTCACCATCTGTAGAAATAGTTAGCGCACATCTGACCATGTCTCCCTTACTTTCTACCCTTGATGAAGAAGAACTGTAAGGAGCCTCAGAAAGCACCATTTCCAACATTCACCATCTGTAGACATAATTAGTGTACAGCTGTACACGTCAACCTTACTCTACACCCTAGGTGAAGGAGAAGCGTGAGGAGCTCAGAAGGCACCATTTCCAATATTCACCATCTGTAGACATAGTTAGCGCACATCTGACCATGTCTCCCTTACTCTCTACCGTAGGTGAAGGAGAGCAGTAAGGAGCTCAGAAGGCACCAATTTCAACGTTCACCATCTGTAGACATTACTAGCGCACAGCTGTACATGTCTCCCTTCCTTTCTAACCTAGGTGAGGGAGGACTGTAAGGAGCTGCAGAAAGCACCATTTCCTCCATTCACCATCTCTAGAAATAGTTAGCGCACACCTGACCTTGCCTCCCTTACTTTCTACGCTTGATGAAGAAGAACTGATAGTAGCCTCAGAAAGAACCATTCCCAACATTCACCATCTATAGACATAGTTAGCGCACATCTTAAAATGTCTTCCTTACTTTCTACCCTTGATGGAGAAGAACTGTAAGAAGCTTCAGAAAGCACCATTTCCAACGTTCACCATCTGTAGACATTACTAGCGCACAGCTGTACATGTCTCCCTTCCTTTCTAACCTAGGTGAGGGAGGACTGTAAGGAGCTGCAGAAAGCACTATTTCGAACATTCACCAACTGTAGACATAGTTAGCGCACATATGACCACGTCTCTCTTACATTCTTCACTTGATGAAGAAGAACTGTAAGGAGCCTCAGAAAGCACCATTTCCAACATTCACCATCTGTAGACATAGTTAGCGCACATCCTAAAATGTCTTCCTTACTTTCTACCCTTGATGGAGAAGAACTGTAAGAAGCCTCAGAAAGCACCATTTCCAACGTTCACCATCTGTAGACATTACTAGCGCACAGCTGTACATGTCTCCCTTCCTTTCTAACCTAGGTGAGGGAGGACTGTAAGGAGCTGCAGAAAGCACTATTTCCTACATTCACCATCTATAGACATAGTTAGCGCACACCTGACCTTGCCTCCCATACTATCTACGCTTGATGAAGAAGAACTGTAAGGAGCCTCACAAAGCACCATTTCCAACATTCACCATCTGTAGACATTACTAGCACACAGCTGTACATGTCTCCCTTCCTCTCTATCCTATGTAAAGGAGGACTGTAAGGAGCTGCAGAAAGCACCATTTCCTCCATTCACCATCTCTAGAAATAGTTAGCGCACACCTGACCTTGCCTCCCTTACTTTCTACGCTTGATGAAGAAGAACTGATAGTAGCCTCAGAAAGAACCATTCCCAACATTCACCATCTGTAGACATTACCAGCGCACAGCTTTACATGTCTCCCTTCCTTTCTACCCTAGGTGAAGGGGAACTGTAGGGAGCTGCAGAAAGCACCATTTCCTACATTCACAATCTGCAGACATAGTTAGCGCACATCTGACCATGTCTCCCTTACTTTCTACCCTTGGTGAAGAAGAACTGTAAGGAGCCTCAGAAAGCACCATTTCCAACATAACCATCTGTAGACATAGTTAGCGGACATCTGACCCTGTCTCCCTTACTTTCTACGCTTGATGAAGAAGAACTGTAAGGAGCCTCAGAAAGCACCATTCCCAACGTTCACCATCTGTAGACATTACCAGCGCACAGCTTTACATGTCTCCCTTCCTTTCTACCCTAGGTGAAGGGGAACTGTAGGGAGCTGCAGAAAGCACCATTTCCTACATTCACCATCTTTGAACATAGTTAACACACACCTTACCTTACCTCCCTTACTTTCTACGCTTGATGATGAAGAACTGTAAGGAGCCTCAGAAAGCACCATTCCCAACATTCACCATCTGTAGACATTACTAGCACACAGCTGTACATGTCTCCCTTCCTTTCTACCCTAGGTGAAGGAGAACAGTAAGGAGCTCAGAAGGCACCATTTCCAATACTCACCATCTGTAGACATGGTTAGCGCACAGCTGTACATGTGTCCCTTCCTTTCTACCCTATGTGAAGGAGGACTGTAAGGAGCTGCAGAAAGCACCACTTCCTACACTCACCATCTGTAGACATAGTTAGCGGACTTCTGACCATGTCTCCCTTACTTTCTACGCTTGACGAAGAAGAACTGTAAGGGGCCTCAGAAAGCACCATTTCCAACATTCACCATCTGTAGACATTACTAGCGCTCAGCTTCCTTTCTACCCTAAGTGAAGGAGGACTGTAAGGAGCTGCAGAAAGCACCATTTCCAACATTCACCATCTGTAGACATTACCTGCGCACAGCTGTACATGTCTCCCTTCCTTTCTACCCCAGGTGAAGGAGAACTGTAGGGAGCCGCAGAAAGTACCATTTCCAACATTCACCATATTTAGACATAGTTAGCGCACACCTGACCTTGCCTCCCTTACTTTCTATGCTTGATGAAGAATAACTGTAAGGAGCCTCAGAAAGCTCCATTTCCAACATTCACCATCTGTAGACATTACTAGCGCACAGCTGTACATGTCTCCCTTCCTTTCTACCCTAGGTGAAGGAGGACTGTAAGGAGCTGCGGAAAGCACCATTTCCATCATTCACCATCTGTAGACATAGTTAGCGCACATCTGACCACGTCTCCCTTACTTTCTACCCTTGATGAAGAAGAACTGTAAGGAGCCTCAGAAAGCACCATTTCCAACATTCACCATCTGTTGACATAGTTAGCGTACAGCTGTACACGTCTCCCTTACCCTTTACCCTAGGTGAAAGGATCAGTAAGGAGCTCAGATGGCACCATTTCCAATATTCACCACCTGTAGATATGGTTAGCGCACAGCTGTACATGTCTCCCTTACTTTCTACCCTCGGTGAAAGAGAACTGTAGGAAGCTGCAGAAAGCACCATTTCCTACATTCACCATCTGTAGACATAGTTGGCGCACATCTGACCGTGTGTCCCTTACTTTCTACCCTTGATGAAGAAGAACTGTAAGGAGCCTCAGGAAGCACCATTTCCAAAATTCACCATCTGTAGACATAGTTAGCGTACAGCTGTACATGTCTCCCTTCCTTTCTACCCTAGGTAAAGATGGACTGTAAGGAGCTGCAGAAAGCACCATTTCCAACATTCACCATCTGTAGACATGGTTAGCGTACAGCTGTACACGTCTCCCTTACTCTACACCCTAGGTGAAGGAGAAACAGTAAGGAGCCTCAGAAGGCACCATTTCCAACATTCACCATCTGTAGACATAGTTAGCGCACATCTGACCATGTCTCCCTTACTTTCTACCCTTGATGGAAAAGAACTGTAAGGAGCCTCAGAAAGCACCATTTCCGACATTCACCATCTGTAGACATAATTAGTTTACAGCTGTACACGTCAACCTTGCTCTATACCCTAGGTGAAGGAGAAGCGTGAGGAGCTCAGAAGGCACCATTTCCAATATTCACCATCTGTACACATAGTTAGCGCACATATGACCAAGTCTCCCTTACTTTCTACGCTTGATGAAGAAGAACTGTAAGGAGCCTCAGAAAGCACTATTTCCAACATTCACCATCTGTGGACATTACTAGCGCACAGCTGTACATGTTTCCCTTCCTTTCTACCCTAGGTGAAGGAGGACTGTAAGGAGCTGCGGAAAGCACCATTTTTATCATCCACCATCTGTAGACATAGTTAGCGCACATCTGACCATGTCTCATTTACTTTCTACCCTTGATGAAGAAGAACTGTAAGGAGCCTCAGAAAGCACCATTTCCAACATTCACCATCTGTTTACATAGTTAGCGTACAGCTGTACACGTCTACCTTACTCTCTACCCTAGGTGAAGGAGAACAGTAAGGAGCTCAGAAGGCACCATTTCCAATATTCCCCATCTATAGACATTAATAGCGCACAGCTGTACATGTCTCCCTTCTTT